>NW_023503624.1:0-59187 GCF_014529535.1 Bradysia coprophila
ATTTCTCTGGTCATTTTGTTTCTATATAGTCGTAATCACAGTGATCGGTTAGTCATTTGTAATGGACAACCGATAAGCTTAATTAAGCACGTATTTTGAAACATGAATTAACCTGTTTGATGTTGTGTCGCAAATTAAAGTAGAATTTTAAACAAAAGAAGTAACAGATTTAATGATTCTACCGCAATATGCTTGCTGTTTATACAAGATTAATGGATCACTAACGTCGAAATGAATATCATTTCAGCACGAATTCGCAATAATAAGAGTACTGCTCTTGCAACCAAAAAACAGTTTAATTTGATGCTAATAAAACAAATTCATTAATTTTGAAGAATGGAAAAGTTTCCTTTCTTTTATCACATGAAATAGGCCTGATACTCGAAACCAATAATAACCTCATAGAAGTGTTATCGTTACTGGAGCATGTGAATTTCGATCATTACACCAATAAGCGTGTTAATCGTAATTCGTCACATCACATCATGATCAGTATGCAGCATTCTAAACAAATTTCTATATCATCGACTATGTATTTCCATTTCAACGTAAATGTATTATATAATTTAAAATAATTTATAGTTACTTCCTACACACATCCATCCCAATTTTAACAATTTGTATACATTACTTTAATTTTCAACCAAAATTGTGAACAATATAATTACAATTAATGACTTTAATTAAGCACTTAGTGATGGGTACGAATATAAAAAACTAGTGAATTGATCAAGATTAAGCCGAAATAAAGTCATTATTATTCTGATGGTTACGATCCCTTTTTTTAATAGTTTAATTAAACATCAGTGGTTGATAAAATAGAATATAATGTAAAAAGTGTAATTTCATATTAAATTAATAAAAGAATTCGTCTCTTTTCGGTCAATAACTGTATTCAGCACATAAAAACGAATAAAGTCAACAGAACGAGCTGTGTGAACATTTTAAGACAGATTTACGTAATTAAAACTAATTAATGAACAACATAATGGGCCACTATATTCGTATTCAATGGTACGAGTTTATAGGATTTCCGACCGAGAATTTATAAGAAAAAAATGTTAATCAAACTGTAGACGTTCTAAATGTATAAACAAACAGAAACTTCCTTTTAGCAACTTTAATTACTCACTCTCGTCTTAGTTTGTTGTTTTACACCATTTCTCGAGTGTCAATTATGATGCATCTTTTGCTTTTGTTTGTTCACTTGAATGTTGAATGACTAAGTGTTTCCAGCTTCTATTTACTCAGTCAGAGTTATTTTTAATTATTATCGGTGAGTGAATGGGAATAACACGGCAAATAAAACTACGAAACCGTTTTTTCGTTGCTAATTTTTAATTTTCGTGAAAGTTGGTTTGCCTAAATCTACCAGCAAGGTAAGAACCATTGCATTGAGCTGAAATAGATGTACGCAAATATTTTAGTTATTCTCTCGCGCTATCCTATTAAAGTTTCCTATTAGAGATACTTACCTTATTCGAATTTTATATTCTATTCATATTCTACTTTATAGTGCAGTCAAGCGAAATGCGAGTGCATTTATTGTGCATAAATTTCTGATGAACATTAAATTGCAAAGTAGCTGCACAATCTGGGAGCACTGGGAATATCGTATTTATCCAGGGTGGTCGAAAATTGATGGTAAAAACAATTGTGTCTGTCGATAAGATGTTGGAAACGCGATTTCAGCTTTTGTTACTGTGACCATCAATTGAACGCTGTGAAAATGTTTGTGCGGTCCATACCGTCTAATATTCATAACTTGTTACGACAGATGTTTCTGAAGGTTCGTATTGAATATTCATATTGATGTAGATTCGACCCGGACTTATCGACTCCATTATTTTATCTCGATCGAACTACTCAGCCGGAAATCCTGTCCAATATTATCCTGTCGGCTATTGTAATCATCTGTTATAGACAACATAGGTCATAAGTCTGGCTGGCGTTCTCTAGCAAAGCGTAGGTTCATTCTAATAAAGTAAAAGATTTTGCAGAAGTTGCAGATTGTATGGCGACATGCCTACGGCTTGTAAAATAAAGCGAATATCAAATTCTAATTCTCTGAATTTAATATCTATCTTTCTCATTATATTCGGTTAACTTATTAGCAAGCAACGTAACCGCAATATAATTGAAAGAACGATTCATCGTAAATTATTCCAATGCTATAGATATTTTCACTGCAAATTTAGTTCTTTCTAGCAAAGTACAAGCTGGATAAATTCAGTAACAAAATAATATTCTGACTGAATCGACTGTGCTACATATTCTGATTTTCTTTCTTTCTTTCCACATACAACCAAATTAGATGAAATTATTTTATACATTTGCCAACATAACGAAACCATTAATTATATACAAAATAACCGTTCATCTGCACAGAAAATCCAATAAAATGTGTAACACTCAACAACAACCTGGCATCAACTCAAACATCATTATACAATTCAACTTTAAAGAAATGTTATATGTATATCCATCTTGAGCGAAGACCATTGATGTTGATATACCATAGTATCGGAGGCACAGAGCAGAAAAACTGATTCATTGTAGAGCTACCATTGAATGGTCTATTTAAAAAAGCAAAAAAAAAACATTTTGTTAGAAATAAAATGTAGATTGTATTCGTTACCTTCTATTGTGCAAACTGATTCAACTGAATAGTAAAATGCGCGACAGGTGCATTTTCTTCAGGCCAAAGAAATTAAGTAATTTGGTTGAACAGTTTTTTTTATCCCGTTCCTCTTCTCGTATTATGTTTTCAAATATTGCTTATAACGTGTTGTTGTTGTGGTTGTTTGTGTCGGTTTTTTTTGTATATATCTTCAACAACATGAGTATGGACGAGCTAATTAAAGGTCGGTTCCATCATCATCAACAACAACACAACAACGAAATTGATCACATGCTAATATTAAGGAAAAAGAACCCAACTCAACTATAATTGCTTTATATAGGTTAATTGGATATTATATTATGTTGACCTGGAATAAAATTTAGAATTTTTCAAAATTACTTCTTTTCTTAAAAAAATAATTTTTGCCGAATATACTGAAAAGGTGTAAAAGGGACCAGTAATAACTTAATTCATCTCAAAGAGTGGAGAATTGCACAATTTTCTGTTAGTAGCAAAAGTAGGAAATACAGGGGAGAAAAGTGAAGCTCGATATGTTTTCTGTTTTATTGTAAGTGATTCCACACAAACTTTGTTCAACAAATGAAATTCTAGATTTCGTATTTTATTATTCCATTCCTTCTGCAATAGGCAGGCTCGTATTTTCAGACAAGGCGGTAAATATAGCCCAAAATTCAAAAATTCAAAAAATCTAGATTTTTATTTGTTCAACGCAATTCTTGTGGAATCAATTACAAATTACTTTCAAATTAGAAAACATGTCGAATTTAATTTTTCTCTTCCTGTGTAGAAGTTTGGGATGAAAAAAATTACAATTTCGGTTCGCAATTAAAGGGTATTGAAAATGAACTATTTAAAATAACTGAAGCTGGATGTGTAGATGTATTCTGTTGGATGATTCGCATATATAGAGAGTTTGATCGATTAGTCCCGATTCCAACCAATGAATGTTTGAATTTTAAGATCCAGTAGCAAGATATAAACATCAACATTCAAACAATTTGATGAGAATCGGTAGTTTTCGTACATTTTTATGCGGTGATCCGAGACGATTTTGATTTTTCTTGTTAATTTAAAGTAAAAAGACTTGCATGTCTTTCCCGCATCACGATTTTTAAACAAATAAATTGTTTGACGGGGAGGATACGACTTAATTTGTTTTAGGTTTTTCGTAAAAAAAAACACACACACCGACCCAATCCAGTCGTTATTTATAGTTGGCTTTCCTAACCCAATTATAATGAAAAACACGATATGTAGAAATTAAAGACATTATAAAACAACGATATGTAAAATTATTTGAAGAGTTTATTGACATTATGCTTCAGTTAAGTTAAAGGTAATTACTAACATCAACACTGTCATTACCATCCACCGAATTTTAAAATCGAGACAATAAAACTTTTCATGGTCTTACATATATCTCCTGTTTGTATCGTTATAATAAGACATTAAAAATTCAACGCATTTATACCACAAAAACAAAAAAGAAAGAGAAAAAATCGAAAAGAATCTTCCTTAAGATAATTTCGCTTGAGAAATCGAAATAATTACAATTATTATAAACGAAACATGCAATCTTGTTTATAACTATGTTCTTACGTCTTGTTGTAGTTTTTACATTCGTGAAGAATGTTATGTTTTATTTATGTTTTGTGTATCGAAGAAGTACAAGTAACAAAGCATTTTCTGTTTCAAATCAAAAGAAAAGAACAAGAGAAGTCAAGGCATTTTATGACTACTGATTACTAAAACAAAAGCCATGCAATTTCGAAATGGAATATATAAAAAAACACACACCGACCGACTATTTGGATCCGAAAGCATAAGTCATATAATATGTTGGTAAGAACATTTACACACCTAAATCCAAATCGACATAAACATTCCTGATTCGATTTGCATTTACCAACATTATTCCAACGAATATGAATGTATGATGAATCCGAAGAGAATGGAGCGAGTTATGAATGAGAGACTTCATTCAAAAAAAAAGCTTTTACTCTTTACCGTTAACCAATACTCTCTCAGTGATGGAAATGTGTGTGTGCGATTAAGGGGAACATAACCGAAGCTTGAACTGTCTTTGTATTGGTTAAAGGTAAAAATCCACTCTAAACAGGTCAAAATTCTCTCGACAGCAGTTAAACATAAGCAATTTGGATTCGTTTTAAACGTTTTTCAGAATAAAGACATTAATTGTTTTAATTCATGAATCCGTTGAGGAAATATACGAAACAATTTTCATCGTATAGTCGTTTAGATAAATTTACTTGCATTCCAATGCGGTAAAATATGTCTGTATTCCGACTAATAATATGCAACACTGATTAGTTATCGCTTTAAATTGATATTTTATTTACATTTTTGTCTCTAAATATTCCATTCATATAATAACCCTTGTGCTATACGATGCATTCAGAAGCTCATATTTAACACATAAAGACCGCTCGTTAAAAGAATAATAATAAACAACCTAGATCTGATAAAAAAAAAAACTTTTGTTAACCAGAATGAATCTAAGGCCCTGACCTCATTAAAGTGTAAAAATATCATTTTAATCTTTTAACTTTGGCACCATCGTCAGGTAGGTCGCATTTACAATATTGTTTGTGTCTTGTATAAGTGGCATTTGCTGGTCTGTATGCAGCACCTAAACCGGATGCTGAAATGCTTTCATTTTCATTCTGTATGCACTGGTTTTTTTTGCGCACAAGCGCATATAATACAAACCGACCATGAAATTAAGAGTTTCAAACTTAAATGGATTTTATTTAAAAGACAAAGTATATGGTAAATGTGGCTCTTAATTTATACACCTCTGTGTTTAATAACAGTTAAGTTTCATTGTTCTTGTATAGATTTCAACGTGTATGTCGTTCCTATTACGTTTCGACTGGCTGGCTTTTTCTACTTGTATGCTTGGTTATTTATATATTTTTATACCGAAGTTAGTACGAAATTAAAATAACTCATTAATTCCTCGGTTATAAATATACCAGCTAAAAGCTCTCATGAAATTGTCGATTTAAAAATAAAATATTCAGAATGCAGCTAGTTCAAAGCTGGGTGACAAAAAATGTTATGGTTGTTTGCATTTCACAGCGATGGTTTTAATTGCTTCTTGTAAATTTCGGAAACGGTTATAGTCAGTCGTCATCTCTCGTCAACACTTTCGACAAAAATAAGCAGTGAGCTTTGGTTAATACTTCTTAAATATTTTAAAACAGAAAAAGTAGTAGATTTAATATAGGGGCAAGCGTGTACAAGGAATTTGCAACTAAACCACTATTACTTAGCAAATCAAGTTTGAACTAGTTACAACCCACTAATTCTGTTAGATTAAATTCAACACAAAGATTCATATTGATAATATGTAGAGGAAACAGTCAAACAAGTAAAATATTTTCTCTATTGACTCCGAAACAATCAAAAAAAATACTCAAGTGACTTCAATTATTATCAGCTTTAATTTCACATCTCACTTGCTTTCCAAATAAAAGTGAACAATATCCGTTTTGATGGTATCCGTATGCCGCACAGCATTCGTCAATGTGTCTCTGCCCATATTACACACTTCGACGCATTTGTCTTCTTTCACGAAGGAAGCTAGTGTGGATTGAGTTACTACACAAATTATGTTGAAACAAAAATTAAGAAATTGTACTTTCGAATCTAAATAAATTGAAACAAACCAATAGTACTGAGCAGTATCAAAGACACAATGAAAATGGTTTTAATAGACCACATTTTGTTGTGTATTAATATTCAATAAGAAAAAAAAAATGATGCAGCACCAAAAACCTCCAGCTGAATCTGTTTTTTCCCACTTCTATCAATCACCAATGAATAAACACATTAATGAAGTGTTCTGTTTCATTTGATTAGAATGATAAGCAAGTTTTTGAATGCGAATATGAGTAACACTGTCAGTAGCAGTAAATAATTAAAATTCGTAGCATTTCTACAGATCAGTCAAGTATAAGGAATGTAACCGTCAGGCCGGTAGCTAGCAACCATTTCTCAGACATCCCAGAGGGGGCTGAACGACGTTAAAAAAAATTTCGATTTCTAGCAAAGAAAGCGGTTCACAGGATGTTCGGACAGAATAATTAAATACATATCTGGCCAAAGAAATTAGCTTGAAAATCACTCAGCAAGTTAAAAGCAAAAATATTCTGAACATTTAAGTAGTTGCCGTAATTGAATGATGAAACATTACACTGAACTTTTTGAACTTTAATTTAAAGAATTTCCAGAATTACGCGGAATCTTACGTAAATTGCAAAACATTCGTAGATTTGGAGTTAGTATTGGTAGAGATGCAAAAAGTCAGCAGACTATAGTAGGGTCCCTAGACAGATAAATTTAAATTGTGTACAATCAATCTGAGGCCACAAAGAAGTGATTCTAAGTCAACTACTATTTTCTATTTTAATTGTTTCTGGTTTCTGGAAAAGCCTCTAAATTTGCAAACATGTATGCGTGTATAATTACATGTGGTGTGTGTTTTTATTCAGACCAAGAATTCATGACAATTTTGGATTATTTCTCGAATTTTCGTCCCTTTGCATGAAAAGTTACACACGTATGTACCATGTACCTGTCTTGGCCGGTTGATTTAAGATGCATCGGTGATTTACTGAATAGCTAGGGCGATTTTTAAATACTGGATTTTAGTTTACTTTTGATGATATCTTTTCATCAGAATCCTTTTTGAACGACTTCAACCAAATGTATTTTCTGTTGAAAGCTAACACATTCGTGGTTGGAACTGCGGTCGTACATTTTTGAAGAAGGATTCCGATAGAACGATATCATCAAAAAATGAAATATGAGGCACACAAATGAAGGCTACAATTTTAGCTAAGTACCGGTGCCTCTTAAGGCAATTTTGCTTGTAACCCTCACTTTGCACGGGCTACAATTCGCGAAATTGCCTAGAATCAATCACCCAAGACACATAAGACACATACCTACCTAATGTTCATGCTAGTAGTAGAGCTGTGTTTCTGATGAAGATTCCTCTTCTATGTTCTATAGTGTAGTAAGTAAGGAGCTAAACACATCGTACCCTTACAGCTTAGTATTTGACACATCTGGGCGACGATTCTCGTATTTTCTTAACTCCAAATATTCGTAACTTGACAGTTGCGTGTATAAAATCCCAAAAGAACTGTCAAGTAACGAATTCTTAAAGTTACGATTCGTAACTTACGAACGCTACGAGAATCTACGCCCTGTTTCTAAAACCTTTTTCCTCATTCGAAACCTTCATCACTTATGCCTTATAAAGCAAGTCTCTTCTTAACAAGTAGAATAAAAGCTCTTCCGTTGCGGACTAGACTAATAATGTAATTCGAGATAAAGTACACGAAAGTCTTCAACGTTAAAAAAATCAAAAACACATTTAATGACAGTACCGGACAATATGAAGAGGGTCGTAGGGTCAGACAATATAGAAAATCAAATCGTGAAAAGAACAATCGTTCTATGAGAAAAAATCGATTATACCCTACACCCTACACAGCAAGGTACTTATCATAAAATTTTAAATTCTACCATCATCGTCCAAACCTATAGTTATATTTAACCAAACTTCGCTCACCTTTCTATGTTTTTCTTTTCAAATTATTTTGCACAATTGAAATATGCAATTAAGTGGTTACGTGGCATATACACACACGAAAAAAAAAAACAACAACAATGGTGTCAAATATCACGTGTGAATGAAATTTTATGAAATATTAGATGGTTTTATATATCTTTAAACATACACCTTTTGCCCAAAAATAACATAAAAAAGCTATTAATGACATGAGGGTTTGTGGACAAAACATGAAAGTGAAATAAACACAAAATTTGTTGTTTTCTGTAATTTTATTGTCCGAGGAATTACTGCATTTTTTGGTCGATGAAAAAGTTTCAATATTTTTTTAGGTGTAAAATGAATAAGTATCCGTTTTTGTGGTTTTTCTGACTAATGTAATTGAAAACGCTGTATGCACAGCGGGCATATATATACAGTATATTATACATGTGCAATGCTGACCAATTCGTAGCAGTAATATGCCTGACTGTTTTTTTGTAGCATGGTAGAGGGTACAATCAACGATATTTTCGTGCTCCAATGTTTGGCTGTATGTAATTGTTTTTCCACCGTACAACCACGAGGATATAAAACTTATTTTTTATTTAATTTATTCTATTCTAACGAGTGAAAATCGTAGGGTCAGTAATATGTTAAATGTTCGGTATAAAAATTCACACCCCACATAGATACCATGCGGAAGTTGTGGTTCCTTTTTACTGTAACAAGGAAACGAGGGGGAAAATGTGAAAAATGTCTATGCTCATTCTTGTACAAGAAAATGGTTTTCCACATCTAAAATGAATTTTATGCGAGAACTTGAAATAAGTTGCGGTGATCCGACGATAGTATCCCTTTAATAGTAAAATGAACCAACAGAGAGATGGTAACAGATGGCATTGCTTTTTCATCTCCGTGGCAGAACGCCATCTGTTATCAACTCTCTGAATATCAAACATCAGTCGATAGTCTACCGTTCAATTCGCATTTTGCGATTTTTCCACCTTTGTCTAATGAAAATTCTCTAACTTAATATGCGCGAAAAACTCATGATAAAATTGTCGTCATGAGTGCACTATGTCTTGTAAAGAATCATCTGAATCAGCGAACAATAAAACCGATTCGACAAGGTATAAAATAAAAGCAGATGGAAAATTCATTGATCTTCGCTCGATTTATCTTGCAGAATAAATTGTGATCGAATTTATCGTCTGCAAATGTCGAATTCTACATACAATAGGTACACCAGTAAAGTCATCATAAAAAATGTTAAAATATCCAACAACTTCAAATGACATAAAAAATTCCCATCGTCACACAATCTGGTGGCCTTCCGTATTAACGCAAAACGGTAATTTTGTTTGAAAAAGATTCGATCTGACAGACATAATGCGTGCGTTTGTCTCCTTTGACTGCCTTTTGTATATTTACATACTCATTTAAATCTATAAACATGTTGAGATAATACTTAAAGATTTCATTGTACAATTGAAAGGCGGATTGACATTATTTAAACCAATAGCAAAGAAAAAGACATCTTTGACTTGAACAAATTACACTCTTTGGTTGTTGTGGTTTTTTTTTATTTTGTTTTATTTTTACATTTTTTTTTGTTTTAACATTTTGATGAGGACAGTGTCGTCTTCTCTTGTTAAATAAAAGAAATATCTTTTCCGTTGAATACATTGTCAACAAAATAAAAATTGCTATGCAAATTACTGTTAATTATGGAGGATTTTACAATTTATTTGTCGTGCTACCATATACTTCTGAGCATTTTATTGATAAGCTGTTCGTTGTTTACTTAAGAGAAATGAAAATGATTTAAAAAGTCGGATTTTTTTTGGCGAAACCTTCAACGTCATTATACTGTATTAAATACACATAAGTGCCAGTTTAAGCGAATATTAAATTGTTCGCAACCGTTTAAAAATTATGCATATATACATACAATTAAATTTGATTCTATTCAATTAGCTTGTTATAATCTAGACACATCAATGCCATAATTCATACTTAGCTTGTTATATCAATAAATCGTTATTAAGTTGTTGAATCCTGATTATATTGCAACAACGTATAAGTATGCACACCTGAACACAAGCGAATTGTATACCAACTTTCTATTGAAACGCCGCCGTCGGAATTAATTTAATAAACCGAAACTGAATAGTCTTAGCATTACGAAATTTTATTTCGTGAAAATATATTATATTTCTGGAATAATGTGCAATAAATCAAAATGAATTTGTTATGTTAATTAATTGAGTTTGCTGAAATCATAGTTGATATTATTAAGAGGTTTTAATTGCGTTGTTATAAAAGTTTAGAAATTTGGCGGTGTACTCATGATATCATCGACGGAAGTTATAATTGTTCGATAGAACCCATTGTGTTCGTGCTATCAGTTGTAGTTATTAGTTTGTACAAGAAGATTCACCTCATTTTTGCGAAATTCTAGTTTTTAAATTCTTAACTATAAGGGGTCATTCACAAAGTGCACACGCTTCTAATTAGGAGGGGGTTACACAAACGCATGTGCTACATACATTTTCGAAAAATTTTCCATACATTTATCGCGCAAAGTGTCTAAAATTTGTCCTTTTTATCGCACGTATTTTATGAATTACCCCTTGTCAACATCTCAAATGTGTCAAACATATGTATCGTTCAGAGTGTTCTTTTTGCTTTTCTGTATGTGTGATGAGAATCAGCTATAGCTAATGCAGTCCTTTATTGTATGTTTGTATGAACGAATGAAGTAGAAGATTTCAAATTTGTTTACATTAAGAAAAGTAACAGAATTGTTTAGATTGAACGAAGTAGCAAACAGTTATTTGAACTATCACATTTGTAAGGTAATTTTTGGGTAGATTCACACTTTTTCACATTTTGTGACCGAGTAATATTGGATTTATCCCTCCATACATTTTTTCCTTTCATCCAGCACAGGCTTAGGATGCTTCAAAGCCTCATAAATAATTGTGGTGTTAATGTAAAGTGATCTGTTAGACAAAGTCAATTTGGTTCCGATTCGGAACAATATTTAAAATCATAGAAACTCTAACGTCTAAAGATACAGTTGGTATTCAAATGGTGAAACGAAATTTAGTGCTAATGTATTATGTAAACCGTAAAATTTTTAATTTGAAGCGGAAATAATACGGAAACGAACGAACGGAATAACTTTTCCTATGAGTAATAATTTCCTAATGGCATATGTACATTGTACATGGCTAACTTTAAAACAAAAGCATCAGTTTTTCTTGATAACTTGCTAAACTTATCTTCATATTCGACTGAAGTTATTAATTATTCACAAAGTTTGCAGACAACATACACATACATTATTTCAATTAAAAGCGATATTTCCCTCTAGTTAATTGAATCTTTACCACTACGTAGAGCTGTACAACACATGTGCTGCTACAAGTACAGTACATACGTTATACGAATTTAGAAAGTTCATCATACACATGAGTCCTTTTGTCCTCCATTATGGTATACAACACCACATTTGAATATTCATTCGAATCAAACAAAAACTATCATTTGAATGGCGAAATTTTCCACAGTTTACAGTTCACTAGTGCATATCCACTTATACATGTCATTGATGGTTTTATAAATTTGAATGAATGGAGAAACTAAAAGTATAGAAAACTCATATGTATGGGTTTGCCACAGCTCTTATCGCTGGGGTAGATGCAAACGCTTCCTACTCTTAATTTCAACAAAAGTCAAGTACTGCTGTCAATGAGAAATAGTTATGTTAAGAGTTGCATTTTGCAATCTACTTGCCTTTTGAATGATGCGAATCAAATATGATGAACCAAATTGAAAATATTTGTTCATCTTTACATCTCCGTATTCAGATAAGATGTCATTGATAGAATGAAGAACTGTTTGCACAGCGGTTTTCAATTCAATTCAGGGAAATAGTTTTTGTGAGAGCAATTAGGTCAAATGGGACTACAGGGTGATATTCTGTACGTATAACTTTAGGAATTTGTTTTACTTCTGTATGCCGAAAATACAGCTTCAAAGTTTTCAACTTTAAGATCTAAATTAACGGAATGTGTGTTTGAATGGTGCAGGTATAGTTTTCAGTCTGTGTACGTTTCAGTTGGATGGCATGTTCCATAAATATGGTAAAACCAACACAATATTAGTGTCCGTACAATGACTAAATTTGAGTAACTGGAATTGCAAATTGATATTTCGTATGGAGGTATAGGATGCAGGTTGCAAGTACGTCAGAGCCCGTGGTTGTTTTTCAACGAGAAGCTACTATTTTCAGTCATAGGAATATTCATAATTTGATTGCTGCACTATAAAACACAATTTACAGTACCGATATATGTATAACGAAATTCTTTGAAATGCATCCCTTTTACGATAACAAAACGTTCCTGTTTACAACTCAGTAAATTCTTGGAACTTTTGTCAACAACCGGAAATTTAAAAAATTATCAGAATCTACGCATGGCTCGAATTTATGGTTTATACGACAAGCTTTGCTTGTTTGTTTATCTAAGTAGTACGTGATTTGATGTACTCATGAGTTTCTACTTACCGCATTTTGCTACTTTTTATCAAATAAACAAATAAACTCCAGTATGATTCATTTATTTTACATGCACGTTTATGTTCATGTACACAGTTGATTCCATTAAGTGACATGAAATATGAAATTTTTATTGTTGATATTTGTCATTTTAGTACATTTACGTAATTTGTTATGCTCTACGTGGTGAGGCAAATGAATTCATTAACTGTTACAGACAGAGCGCATATCGCCAGTAAAATTATCGAAGTTGTTACTTCCCTTGGCCTAAGTGTTAAGATTAATAGCAAATCTTTAACCTAGATTTAGCAATTAAAGTCGACATCCAGTGAAATTAAGTGAATTAGCTTTAGTTGTACCAGTCTTTATGTGGTTTTACCCCTACTATCACATGCATATTACATTACAGCTGCAGCAAATTCTTGTATAGATTTAGCTTTCATCGACTGTTGTAGTACCAGGGACTATTTTTGGGAAAACCATTAAGAGTCAATTTGCCAAAACTTCAACCAAGTTGTATGAAACATGAAAACAAGCCATCGGCGATTTTTGGAGGGTATACAGTAATTGAATCAGGGGACCCTTGCTGAGTCATTTGCAACAAAAAAAATCGTCGAAGTAATTATGTTTTCACGCCAGAAATCATGAAAAATTGTACTGAGCGAGGGTGACCAAAATAGTTTTTGTTGCATATCACCAACAATGTGTAACGCATTTATCTGAAATTATAGTGGTTGGCAGAGACGTTGAGGACGAATACGTTGACCTTTAAAAAAATTCGAAATTTTTTCGTGTATGTGGTGCAGTAGCTATTTTAGGGGAAAAAAATTCCAACTTTTGGAGAGTGTTTAAAAAAAATTACAATGATAGACTTGGAAGATATGGGTGTCGTTGGGTAGGTAGTGACCTCTACTATTCATGACACCATGAACCTACCGCGGCACGAATTTAGTTGAGCTTCAATTTTGATTGAAGTGTACTAACACAAAAAATCTGTAGAATTTCACTTTTATTTGCGTCTATTTTAATTTTTCTGACGTATGAGACAATTTTAAGTCAGGACTGGAGTTACTGTTACCTTAAGCTTCGGGAAATTTCATTCAGGACCTATAAAATTTGAAAAAAGTCCAACTAATTCAATTGTGTCATACGTTCCTCGGGTATCTTCAGACTTCCTAGTATGGCCAGTGCGGCACTGTATCAAGTGTTTACTAGCATATTATAATCATTTTTTGTACGTTGGCCACTTACCAGAAGGATTTGGAAATATGTCAAATTTTTCGTATTCGTGAACTTGTGAAAATTTTACAAATCCTTGCGGTAAATGGCCGACGTACAAAAAATGATTATAATATGCTAGTAAACACTTGATACAGTGCCGCACTGGCCATACTGCAAAGTGTGGAGATACCCGAGGAACGTATGACACAATTGAATTAGTTGGACTTTTTTCAAATTTTATAGGTCCTGAATGAAATTTCCCGAATCGTAAGGTGGCAGTAACTCCAGCCCTGAATTAAAATTGTCTCATACGTCAGAAAAATTAAAATGGAGGTAAAAAAATTAGAATTCTACAGAATTTTTGTGTTAGTACATTTCAATCAAAATTGAAGCTCAACGAAAGTCGTGCCGCGGTAGGTTCATGGTGTCATGGATAGTAGAGGTCACTACCTACCCAACGACACCCATATCTTCCAAGTCTATCATTGTAATTTTTTTAAAACACTCTCCAAAAGTTGGAATTTTTTTCACCTAAAATAGCTACTGCACCACATACACGAAAAAATTTCGAATTTTTTTAAAGGTCAACGTATTCGTCCTCAACGTCTCTGCCAACCACTATAATTTCAGATAAATGCGTTACACATTGTTGGTGATATGCAACAAAAACTATTTTGGTCACCCTCGCTCAGTACAATTTTTCATGATTTCTGGCGTGAAAACATAATTACTTCGAGGATTTTTTTTGTTGCAAATGACTCAGGCGGGTCCCCTGATTCAATTACTGTATACCCTCCAAAAATCGCCGATGGCTTGTTTTTAAGTCGTTCGAAGTTTTGGCAAATTGACTCTTAAACTTTCTCAATTTTTCCAAAAGTTTCCCATTTTTCCAAAAAATGTTCTCGGAAAAATATTGGAAAATTTGTAGAATGTTGTGAAAACATTTTACCAAAAATAGTCCTTGTCAATTAGCTCATCGTTTTATTTGTAATTACAGGCGCAGGCAATAACCGATGACCGTCATATTTACTTGTAATAATAATATGGAATTTTAAAGTTAACCTACCAAAAATTTGTATTCGGCCAACCAAATAGGGTATACCAAAACTCCCCCAACCGAAAACGAATGCATGATTATATCAAATGATTTGCGCACATCACTTGTTAAAATTACGTGTCAAAATGACACCAAAATGGGTTTGTAATGAGTAACATGAACTAACACGATATTTGTTTCAACAATGAATAGCATTTGTACCTCAATAATTAAATAAATTACGCAAAGAACAAAAAGCAGAGACATAATAACGATGAAAAACAAGAAAGAAAAGAAAAAAAAAACAACACGAAACCCTATCGACGTGTGTATACCATTTAAGGAATCCCTACAAAGAACATCTTCAGACATAAAAATCCACTTAAGGCTATTTAGTTACAATATGGTGTAATGATTCGTAACAATAAATAAATAAAAATTTTAATCGAACATTTTCGAACCGAAAGCAAATTAACCCGCAACTGAATGTATGTATAATATGTAGCAGCTTCAGCAGAGTAAAAAATATTATTGATTGTTTACTTATTATCTTGACAAAAAAAAGCAATTTAAATTAAATAATATTAAAGAAAAAAATGTGATGTAATCAATGGTTTTGGTGTACTATTAACTTGCCCAACTAAACAACGATGTGTGTGCCAGTAAACAACTAATCCAATTTATATCGAAAAGTAATTACACATTTTTCGATTATGGAAATTTTTTTTATATTCGGCGATCAAACCTTATAAACTGAAGGTGTACTCGAAATAGCTGGTATTTCATATTTTGTAGAGTCATTCCATTCTGTTATTTTGTTTAAGACTCAATAGAACTGAAGAGGTAAATAACCAGAGGTTTTTATCGAACTGTGTGTGAGATAACGAATTAAAGTTAGAAAAGTATTTAAATACAAACTTAATGGTATGGCTTTTTGTTGGCTACATCTAATTTTGAATAATCTTTTAAAAATGTTTAATCGAAATTCAGTTCTTGCTTTTATATTGGTTGATCTTGAACTGAACAATTTTTAGGTGTGTGTGTGTGGTGGAAATCGGATTTCGTTTTGAATAATTTAGGGACGGTAGACTGTAGACAAGTCGGAAGGACTTAAGTACTTAAAACTTTGATTTGCAATTTTTTAATAAATTTTATCAACGTTCGAAAATCCGCAACAGAAAACTGTGAGGTGAAACATCTATACGTTAAGAATACAACATTCAGGAGACGCATTTTGGAAAGACAAAATGTAATAAAATTCAAATTAAAAACTTTCGAATTGAAAAATTCTCATTTAATGGCTTTAGAAATTGTTCTTAAAAGAATAAAAATTTGGATTATAACTCTTGCATTCTTCACAAAAAGAAACAACGAAACGTGACTTAATGTTAAGCAATGTAATTTTATTGTTATTGGCTTCCGTTGAACATAATAATTACTTTATTAATTGTCGATTAAACGTCTTTAGAATAATAAAAATTAAATGTGAGCATTGCATTCGACAAAAGAAATTTCATTTGTGGCTTTTAATGTTTATTGTTAAATAACAATTTAACCGTTAAAAAACTTTATCACCTTCAAGCTTTATGCCAAAATATCGTATTTTGGCTAAAATTTTAACTGATAGTCAGCTACACTATAAGCGGTGTGCTCAGGCTAATGTTCTATTCTATTGAATAGTGGTTATTATTGGATAGTGGCAAAACTTATTATAAAACTACAAGAGTACAAGATTTCATATAACGAAGCGGTATTGCCGCGTATCACAATATAATCATAAAATCTGTTACTTCTTTCGTTCATACCATCGCCTAATGCTTGATACAATTTGCTTTAGTTCGTTTGGCTTAGCATATATCCATATGCTACGCTAGAGGTCTTTTATTGGCGTCGTTAGAGAACAGACTGATAGCTGTTTCTGAAAGTTTCTCACAAAATGAGTAAAAGATTTGATTGTTACATGACCATAAGCATAAGCTTTTCAAAGATTAATCACTTTTCGAATTAGTTACATTTCATTCGCATGGATTTGAATTTTACCTTTGTCCCAACAAACAAAAGTAATTTAAGATCAGGTTCTACGCACAACATGATTTCCCTTCATTTCAGACCTTTTACATCGAGGTCAAATGAAGGACTCTAGCAATTACATTAGTTACAGTTGAATTCTTCGTCTATAATTTTTGACCAATGATATACATAGTACTGCAGACATACGTTGAATTTAAATCATCACACAAATTTCCTATTTATTTACACATTTCACACATAATTTTACAATTCAATAATAACCACACGATTATTATGATGGCGCCTTTTGTATGCATCTCCGAATGCATCAATAATATTGCCCAATTATCATCCATTCAAAAGCAAATTCTTTCGTATAAGTTTTGAATAAGTAAGAATCAAGTAATATAATGGAATAACTCTTCACTTCCATAAATTCTAAAATTCCAACGTTTCTATAATAGCTGTGGCTATATAATTTAACGTTATTATTGCCACTATATGCCGGCTATGGTCCTACAGTTTCGGATTATAGTGAAAGATTTATTCAAAATATTGAAATCTTCAGAAACAATACTTATTTATGAGGGGGGTGGTCTTTATCGCTTGTGTTAAACCGCTCAGTTTATGCAGAATTTCTTATCGTAAAATATTCTACCCAAAGTTTACGATAATATCAACAAAATATAGCACTTTGTGGAGGGTTGTTGATTTCTTTCCTTTTTTCACTCTAAATGTTCTTGGCTAATGTAGTATTTTGCCATCTACCAGTGAGTAATAATGAAGTGATCAAACTAAATTTATTATGTGTGAGATTAGGGAACAGCTTTTAGTTACGTATGTTGACCAACGAGACCAGATAGGTGTGAAAATAAGAGACCGTATTCGAATAAAAAAATTTATAGACAAGAAAAACCCAGTAGCTGCATGGAAAACTCGCCAAAGTTCATTATGTGAAAGTCTGAGTCATCAGAGTTTTCAGTCTTTTACCATTAGAAAAATTTATCGATGTTTGTGTGGCTATTAGAAGATTATCGATTAACCAAAAGCATGCGCTTTTCTTATGAAGCAATTTTGAGATGCATGAAGCCTCCAAGGTCGTGCGGGTTGTTCTCCAAAGGAAAAGTGCATGTTTTTGATTTTCGACAGGTCACATAAGCAACGATGAATTTTTCTGATAGTCGATTTTGCTTTTAGGAACTAATAAATAAATTGGCGAAGCTATTTTCAAAAGAATCACTAGAATCTGTTACTTCATTTCATCAAGTTCATGCAAAATCTTTTACTTCGTTTTTTTTGCAAAAAAATTGCTACATTGGGCTGTATCAGCTACAGTTCAATCTTAATTTTTGGAGGTTCTGTTGTTAACAGATAAAATATGGCAGTTTGATCGTTTCTATTTCAGTTGCCAGTTACAGCTCGTTTTCCATATATAGTTGTAAAATATTTCTACGCGGTGGTACAGCACTAGGATTTGCATGTTAAGTCTACGCTAACTTATGAATATATTTTCTTTTCAATTATTGAAATTTAACGCAATCATTAAAGATTAAAAATCAATAGCAAATCAAACGTTGATTAAGCCATTCAAACACACGCATCTATACAAGAAATTCGAATATTTTTTCAATAAATTTTCCGATTCAAAGAAATAGAAATATCCGATGGTATAATTAAAAAAAAAATGTTTAACATTTTGATTTAACACTGTGGAATAAAATTACAATTATTATGTTTATTAAGTTGTTGTTTTTTGTGTTTAATTTCCATATACAAAAACGTGAACATTCTTCTCTATTACTATTATTATAAAGTTATTAACACCAACGATCCGGGGATCATTAAAAAAATAAAATAAAAAAATTTAGCTTTTAATGACTTCATCATCATCTACATGCTAATTAGTATACATGTCCCACTCATTATATATCAAAGCAGCCGTATAATAAATTACATTAATACGATACCTCTACGATATTATATAGTATAAATCTGCGTGAAATATAAAGGGAGAATATATAAACATAAATTTCTTTTAATGCCTTAGCACATTCGAATCTATAATAGCTTATTTTGTCTTCAATTTTAGTTTTTTATTTCTTTTAATGTGATTCTATTATTTATTTGTTATTATCACACCAGCCATCCAATGTTAACAGTAAAAAATTTTAAGAATTGAAATCTCCCTTTTATTACATAGTGAATCAAAGACCAATCCATCATAGAAATACTTTCTGAAGAACGTATTATTAGAATTCAATTTCAACGAACTAAAATCGGTTTGTATTAATCAATCGGCATACTATAAAAACCGATTTTATAAATCTCGTCGGACCAAAGCTGTATCTGATTGAGTCTCTATCATTAATTAAACGACATTTTTAATCTGTTTCGCGCTTATTCGTCGTTAACAATATTTCTTTTTTTTTATTTATTTCGATATCAGAATTTCGATCACGAATTTTGATGTGTGTACAACAAATCAAAAATAGTTTACTCACCAAAAATGTTTTTTTTTAGAGATTTTATTTTGTTTTTCTAAATGTTAGTTTTTTGTTCGAACATTGTTAACTTGTTAGAACATAATTTATGTCCGAACGATCTCTTCTCTTGTGGTAACGGCCACAATAAACAATTATTTATGTAAAAAAAGAAACGAAAGAAGGATGGAGATATTTCTCAACGAATTATTTCAAACATTTATCGCACATTCATTTTTTTTGTATTTCATTTCATCTAACTACCTAAAGGTAACGTATAAATTACAATGTACAACAATTTCCGAACGTAATGTTGGTCATATTCATTTGAAACAAAAATGAAAAATTGAAGATTTTTTCATCATAACTGAATTCGTTTACATAATATTTCATTCAAATCTACAAATATTATCGATCAGTCTCTTTCCAACAATATCAATATCTAGACACTAGACTTCTTCAGTTGCTCATAGTTTTACCTTTATGGACATGATTAATTGATCTGCAGTGAGTTGATTTATCGATTGATATAATTCTTCGCGTGTGCTGTGAAGTATTTATTTTTGATTAGTTTTTTTTTTCTTCGTCTTCTCTCGATCTCTCGTTCTTTGCTGGTTCGGTTGAAATTGATCGATAGTGGTAAAGTAATTTGATCGATAAAATATTAACCCCTCGATTAAAATGAGTAGAAACGATTGTTAGTTAACCGGATACCTACGGTCATCAGATTACTGATCTATGAGTATAATAGGTTTTTTTTCAGGCGTACATTGTGTATGTTTTTCGTTGTAAAATGTACACGGTCACGAAAAACCAATTTGTTTTCGGATGAGTTTATTAGAAATTAATTTCGAATCATTTGTATTACCTTAATACTTGTAGTTCTGCTTAATACTTGTAGTTGATTGAATGAAAAAACTTAGCCGATATGGAAATTAAATTTAGGTTGTTGCAGACAACTGTTCCATACAATTTCAGTTTTATTTAATTTGGTAATCGAGTGCCCTAAATTTCACCAAAACTTATTGCTCGAGTTGATATAAAAATTAAAAAAAAAAAAAAACTTTGGCTGAACCATTTTTTACAGTTGAAATTGACTGGATCTGAGGTTTTTTGGAATCAAAAATTCACTTTGTTTTGGCAAAATTTAAATTCGTCATTTTTAACGTTTAATGTCACAATAACATGTATTTATGACTCGCTTTAAACGGACCAAAAAAACAATAGAAAATGTTGAGTTTATTATGTGAAGAAGTTATCCATGCTTGGTCACATACATAAATTCATACATTTCATAAAAGAAATCTACCAAAATATTTTAAATAAAACCAGCAGCTGAAATTGTGTATGTAGCTATGCAAGTTATGCGTTCCGAAAAAAAACTAAAATAAAAATTCGTTTTTATGCAGGGGAAATATTTTTGATATAAATGTGCATATGGCAGTATAAGATGAATGTCTTTCTTTGATCTTTATATTGCATAAATTGCAGTACACCAAACATACACGTTGCAGTGCAGCATTATTTTGCGATTGTGTTTCATAGTTGTTTCAAACACAATTTCGTTCTTATACTTCTTTTTTCCGTTTTTATATTACAATTGCATTCATGTTTTTGTGTTACTCAAATGTTTCCTTTCACGTCCATAATAGAAGGGAGGTAATAGTTGGTTCGTTCTACTAACGGATATCCACCGCATTAAATATACAAAATCACGGAAAATGGAATTTAAAACATTTGGTGTTACTCAAAGAGGAAACCAATTTCGCTGTGCCGTGGCTTCATGGATACCATTTCGACAATAGTATAAGGCTCTGGAAAAAATATATACCCATCAATATCGGAACATGCATTGAAAACCATCAAAGTTCGAATTCAAACATTAAATGGGCAACAAGTGCAATATGGCCATTAGATGACACTTAAATTGTGCTTCAACTTAGTAAAGTAAGGTAGCAAATTCCATTCAACAATGGAATGTAAGTGTGCTATGCATCAATATATGCCTGATTAGCCTGTATGGCCAATCCGGGCTTGACATGCCCATTGACGGTCAAGTGATAGATTTTTGCAATTCTACCCACTTAGTAATCTAAGATTCGATAGAGCTTATTAACGACGGATGCAGGACGCAGAACATGGCACTGCCCCGATGTGATAGTATGATCCTTGCCACAATTAAAATCATAAATTATCCATTTGCTGCTTCGATGTGGGAGATTGAACTCAATGAAATTATTCGATTTTAGATAGAATATTACCACAACTGAAAATAACTGGCCGAAAGAACAGTTTATAAAATTAACATACCCTAAAACGTCCTTCGGTCGGGTAAAAAAAAATCATCGAAAAAGAAAATATGGGAACCTTTTTAATTACAGCATTCTCTCTTTGATATTTCTGTTCAGCACACAGAAATTCTGTTCAAACAAACCTTCACTTTACTTGAAATTTTCATAATCTACACGAAACGGAAAATATGAAACTGTGTTTTTCGTTCATAGCGAATTCTTTTTTTTCGAAAAATAGGAAAAAAATCTGCCTGCAGCCAAACCAACATGGAATGTTTTTTATGTTATAAAGAATATATTTTTATTTCATTTTCATCAAAAAAAAAGCGTTAAATATTTTGTATTGTATATATATATTACCAATTCAACAAAGCGTTTGTTTTCAAAATAAATTGATTTTATAAATTCGTTATTTACTATTCATGTCACAATTTGTAAACCAAATTGTTACAACCGCAAATAATATAATATTATCGAACCAGTGAAATTATGGTTTCTTGTTTATTCAAACTTTTGCCGTGTCTGAATTTGCACTTTATTAATTCACATTTACAAGTTTTGCCAACTGTTTTGCATATGTATGTATGTTACATAATGATTAAGTTTTCGTAATATAATTTGTCATATTCATGAATCGAGAATATTATGGTTAGAATGTTTCGTTTGAAGATTGGTAACAGTTTTGTGCTTTTTTATTATTTCGATATACATTTCTTTTGTGTCTCAAACTATATTCACCAGCCACACAATCTTTATATAGTAAACAAACCCTTGCAACGTTGTTATTGCTGTGTAACCATAGTCATAAAACATGAATATTCAAAGGTGTATGCTTGTGATGCAACTAAGGCACTGAACATTTCAAATTATTTAAAACTGTTGAACAGTGAAAGAGTGCATTTCAATTACCTTTGCCTGAACCTAAGAATTCTATTTCGGTTTTTCCAAAGCTTGTTTAAGTCAAAAACGAAAGAAAATGGACTAAGAAAGCATAGAAACTTAGAAGATTTGAAATTTTCTTAATGATTTTCTTATTTGTCGCAGCTGCGGGAAATAGTAGCAATTTTTTAAAATTTTGCTTTTATTTTCGTCCTAAATTCTACACGACATATATGCCATGGGCAATGTACCGTCGAGTCTACTTCCCTGTATCTGTCTCAGACATGTCGTGTAATATGTAACACTATCTAAAAAAAAATCCACAAAACCATACACAATATTCCATGCAATACGCTTGTTCAAACAACTTTTTTATACAGTTTTCGTCCTAGCTGTAAAATTAAAATACGTGTAATATTCTATGAAATCAAAACTGCTCAAATAACAGACGGTTATTGAATAGACTACGTTTTCAATATGTTGTCTAGAATGTTTTTTAGACAATCTTCTGAGGATTTTCATAGGTATATACAAACCAAGCGATAAAAAGTTGAAAAGTACAGTTTTCGTGTGAATTTTGTTTTGCGAAGCCGAGATCAATAAGCACATGAAAAAGAGACTTTTCAACTTTTACCCCGAGTTATGTAATGGATTTTACATGCTTTTTACATGAAACCTAAACCAAATTTCTTGTTTTCCCTAGGTGTGTAATAAGCCACTTTCGACTTTCGATCATTTGAAATCAAGTATGTTGTCATCAGTCGAAAGCAATTTTCTATTTAAAAATGGGCCATCTTTCCCGCAACTCTCGTCACCGACGTCAGTAAATGAAGCCTTTTCAATATTTTTCTTTTTTGAAAACTTTTACAGAGAAAAACATTTCTGTAGATTTTCCCTGTGTTTCTTTTAACATTATGTTCGTTAAAATTTCTAAGAAGCCATTAAAAGACTTAACACTAATTACAAATAAATGTGTCAAGGCCGTTGTTTTAACGGTGATGATTTATAAAATGCAGTAGAGATTGGAATTTTTAATATATTTGTTGGTTAAACTCAAGTAAATTTTGCAAAGTCACTTAAGTCTACAAAAATTCTTAGAACGCTGCGATAGATCAGGTGAAAAACCTATTTTTCTAACATCAATTTGTGCCACCGAGAATTGAAATACGACTCTTTTCAGCACTCATTTTAGTGTTGTAAAGTGACTTATTTCAGCACCCATTTGATGTGATATTACAACACTCAAAGCAGTGTTGATATGGAATTTGTATGAGTTGTTACAGCATTCGTTTGAGAAAATGCAAAGCAATGTGATCGACCAAATTTGAAGAGTGATTGTTTACAATGAAAATTCTGAATTTTTGTGCATTTGTCTATTTCAATTCTCGGTTGGCACAAAGCATGATGTGTTACACGTATTGTAATGAGATTTTTTCAGCACACGACCCAATTTTCCTTGGGTCTAGTGCTGAAAAAATCAACATTACAATACTTGTAACACAACATATGGTCACTGAGAAAGTTACATTGAATTTATTGAGACATTGGTGGTATCGTTCCGATCTTTTCTGACTATCCTCCTTAACCCTTTCCGTCATAATAATTTTCATTTTATTGAACCATAATAACAGGATGTTTAGGAGTGCCTACATAGGAATGATAAATTAATTTGCAAAATGTTTCCAAATTAACGAAACCATCGAATTCAATGCGTATAGCTTGCATAATGTTTTATTAAAAAGGCGTAGGTCGAAGCAAAATGTGCAAAACACATGAGAAAAATGTTATCTTTTCAGCGACATACAAAGATGCATAGAGGAGACACTCCGGATTTTTGTTTGTGATTCAAAGATAGCATTCACTTACATTGAATAGGTTTGGTATGAGTTTACTAGAGTGAATTCTGTTTCTGTTTATATCTGTCCGTAAGCATATTATATTGTATTAAAAAGAGTTTCTACAATTCAAAATAGGTGCGCGCACCCAAAGCGATATTATACGAAGATCTCAGAAAAATCTCATTTCCAAGATAAGAGATTTATTTATGTTCGAATAAATCTACAACATTTTTAATCGTAATCGTACGTTACAACCACATTTATGTATGGCCAAGTCATTTACAACCATTCATTTCATTGAATGGGTGAATTAATTACAGAGAAAAAATGGAATTAAACGAAAACAACAAAAATGGAATGGGAAAATTTATATCGAATGTTGATTTTCATCTTTTGTTTATTTTTCTTATTAATATTGCAAAAGGCTTGAAACGGCCGTATGCATATTTCAAATAGATTCATCTATATACTGGTTTGCAGCTTTAGTATTTTATACGTCGAAATTGGTAAAATATTTTCAGAAGGTCTGCTGATTGGTAATTAGAGACAATTTAATTATTATTTTTTGCCATCGCTGCCACTATTGGCGAAGCAGCAGCAAGTCATAAATATTATTTTCGCAATTCATGCACACATATTTACCATGAAAACTTAATTAACGAAGTTCTGAATAAGTTATCGTTGCAATTGTAGAGCGACTTCAGGTGCGCCAGTAAAACGATTATTGTTGAACTTTATCGAATAGTAAGTTTTTAAGCTTTCAGAAACAGCAAGCGCATAGCAGTACAACGACTGAATCTATTACTTCTTTTACTTTACTAGTGAGGTAATGTGGCTATTCCCTCACTAGTAAAAACCTTTTCCCTCGCTCGTAAAATAAAACGTTATACTTTACACGTGAAATAATTTGATATCTCCTATCACGATGAGTAGAAGTACCTCGGGCTGAAGCTCTCGGATACTTATACTCATCTGGATACGAGATATCGTTTGTTTCACAAATTTTTCTGTTAAGAACGCCTCTAGTCTGGAATCCATCTTATAGTTTTTGTCGAAGTTTTCGACACGGATGACTATCTTGAAATGTTTGGTTCGAAAAAATCCTTTGGAAACCTATCAAAAGTTCTAGGATTCTAAACTACAACCGTCAACCACAGTAAAAAATAGCCTCTGGTATTTCTACAAAGCAATAAACCAAAACGAATTATCGTACCGGTAAAACTTTAATCTTCCTATCACACATAAATCACACACAAATATAAAGCGAAAATAAATCTCTGAATAAAAATTAAATTTTACAATAAAATGTTAGGTGCCCACCACAAATTTTACACAAACATGAAATTATGACATTCATCACATTTAGTGGATAATTTGTGGGTTGTGAATTTTTGCATAAAAAAAAACAATGCGAATTACCAACAAAACAGAAATTGTGATGTAATTAATGTTAATTGTGTTTGTATAAAAATGAAGTTCGTGTTTCTGAGCTGATAAGCTGATTGTAGAGTAGAATCGCATTTAAAATGAAGTTGTTTTTTAATCAAATTAAATGGTGTTTAGACCCGCACATCATGTGGTCTTAGTCTATGTTTGTAACAAGGATTTTCAAATTTGTCTGCTGAGCTGTGCACTCGAAAGCAGTTTTAAGCAAAGATAATGAAAAACTACCACACCAACCAATGTTAATGGGAGATAGGTTAAATATAAGCCTAACTGGAGAAATTTAAACAGAGAATATTTTTGGGAAAACATTTTTCCATATTTTCTTGCATTTTTCCAAGTTTTCCTTATTCAATTTGTTAAAAAAATATTTTTTGGAAAATTTGTAAAAATGTTGGGAGTGATTTTTTGAAGGCTCTGTTGCAGTCCTTTAATTTTAATATATTTTTATTGGCTAGTGAACTTCCACCAAAAGTCGAAAAAGGGTGTTTTTTGTCCGTGATTTAATGCCGCTACAGGCTATGGACATACATGTGTAAGGGTTCATTGTATAGGTATTGTCCAGGAGATACGAAGCAAGCAAAGATATCTCACATGTCCTGTACCATTGTTCAAAAAAAAAAAATCAGCCAAAGGCTGGAAATTTTGATGAACTTCAATAGGTTCTATCTTGCACCTGTCGAATGTTTATCTTTAGATCAGCGGATACATAGATCAAAAACAGCATAATTCGTGTATTTTTCTAAAATTAATATTTTGCTTTCGAGTGAAGGAACACTATTCATTTGCAAGGGGGGGATCATTGTAAAGCTAGGTTAAGCCTCTATCAGGGCATCCACTGATCTAAACATAAACATTCACTAGGTGCGAGATGTAATCTTTTGAATGTCATCAAATTTTTCGGCCTTCGGCTGAAACATTATTTTTGTTATTTTTGAATGGTTCACACCATGAAAGATGTCTATTTTTGCACCGCATCTCCTGGACAATACCTATCCAATAAACCCTCATACATGTATGTACGTACATAGCATGTAGCAGCAGTTAGTCACTGGCAAAAAACACCCTTTTTCGACTTTTGGTAGGAGTTCACTCGAATATAAAAGAATATTAAAATTAATCGACTGCGGTTTCAGACTATTGGGGCCAAGGGCTATCTGGGCATGTAAACAAAGCGTCGCGAAAAAAAAATCCGACGGAGCCTGGTCCACTTTCAAAAAAATACCTCAATATTCAACTCAAATTAAGATATATTGCGATCACCATTCGTACGAGTCCTTCTTATTCTTTCTATTGCATTCCATAATTTTATTTGTTTTATTGATCTCGCTAGGTAGCTCCAAACATTACCAAGTTTGTGTCTCAAATTATACAGATATTGCGAAGGTCACCAATCAGTACAATCCATGGTATCCATGATATCTTTTAAATTTATCACCATAATAAAAGTTTACGAAATATTTGGTAAAACTTAATTAATATCCAGCCATAAGAAGTTCGCATGCAATTCTTATTCGAACAAAATGCCTTTCCACCAGTAAATGCAAACGATATATATAAGCAACAAGTGAATTAGATGGTCCCTTTTTCTTAATTATTATTTTATTCAAAATTTACTCAATTTATGATTGTAATACCATTTTGAAGTACCTGTGTTTGAAATTTAATTCCATAAACATGCTGTAAATGTTGTCCTTGTTTGCTGAAATATAACGTTTTTCGGATGACCGGAGGCTTATTGTATTCAGTATTTTTCATTTATCATAAATTTAAAAATTCAAATTTATTTATTTATTATTTATTGATTTTTAGTGTTATTTATTGGCCGTTCATATAAAAACCATTGTAAGAAACCATAAATTCGTTGATACAACTGACATTTTAATACGAAATTAATTGCAAGATATCGAAGGAAAATGCCATTGAAGAAGCTTATAATGTAGCAGCACCAGAAAATCTAAGTTAACCTTTTAGAAACGGATAGTTAAATCTGTCACTACTTTCTTTTAACGTATTTCATACAAAATAGACATTCAATAAATCTTCGAAAATTGAATCAAGAAATCAAGGGTCAACCATTTGTTCCTAATTAATTTCTGCTTGACTGTTGACTGTTCGTTAAAATTTTAACTTCTTTTGTGGGTAGATTGTCTGTTGGTATTGCAATTCTCTTTAAAAACGGAATTTGGTTCAAATCTCAATTAGTAAATCTATTACTTCATTTGTTTTAAGAGACATAGTGATATAATAAGGATGGACGAGTCAGATATTTTTCCTTATATTTCTGTTCTTGACAACAGATGACTAGCTATTTTTAACTACACAAAATACTTTGAGATAAAGTGTCCCTTTCATCCCAGTGGTATAATATTCTATTTTCTTACTCGAAAATTCGACGATTTCGTTACATCACAGTGACATGTCAAATTTGTTTAAAAATGTGTTGCTTCTTTCTTCCAATTCTCAACCGCCCACTAAGAGTAAATGGCCAGAAGCCAAACACGCTTACAACTTATCTCATATTTATACGGAAAAATTAAACATTTTTCTCATTTATGTGCTAAATAAATTATTCACAAATAATAAGGAAGGTAAGGAAGGTACGAATGAATTTGAATATGATGTTGTCTGCTACAATGCCAACTAAAGAATGCACGATGCAATGTAAATTGATCGATTTTTATATGTTAAAGAAGCATGTCGTCTTTTAATTTATTATAAACAGGTACTACCGGAACCAAATAGGTAGAATTATTATTTGTACAATCACGGAATTTTGAAAACCGACACATTTTCTCTACTAGTTTTTTTAAAATTTCCATGTGTGTACAAAATAAATTAGAATTTGCTCGTCCACGTACGTCATTTTTAATTTCAATTACAAATTTACTATAATTTCAGAGACATATCCTTATCAATTTCGTTCAAAATAAACTCTTGGAATCCGACCAAACTTTTCTGTGAAACTATTCATTTTAAATTTCAATTTTCAAACTTTAATTATTATTATTACGCTAGCCAACTTAACAACAGATGGCACGAAATCTTAATATCATAACAGAAGTCATTTTTCAATCGGGTGATATATATATATATATAAGCCAATATTTCTTTATCTGTAAATTGTGATATGAACATATTTTACATTATATCTACAGTCCATACTACACTTCGGAATTGTGCATAAATCGGCACGCATTTTAATTAGGAGTTAAGATATCTCTCTTCGGAAAAAGTTTTCAACTTCTTTTCTTTTCTTTTATTTTTTTTTTTATATATTCTTTATGTGTGTTTTTATCAAGTGGTCCTGTTGTGCAATTTATGTGCACAGTGTATAAAACTGATTATATCATTCTCAATAAATTTTATTTGCATGGAATTCAATACTCTAATTAAGTAGTTCGTAAGTTTTCTGGTCACAATCGCTGTAAACGTTTTAATTGAAAGAGAACATTTGCAAAATTTATGGTAATATTGGTTATATAGTAGGGCTGCAGGGACATCATGCAAATTCATATGCAAATATTATGTCGATTATATGCACAAAATATTGTCGTCATTGATGATCGATGTAGTTATTTTATGGTACTATAGCTTATGTTACAAATGTAAATGCCATGCAGTGATTTTATCAGAAAATTAAATGAGAAAAAATTATTTTGATATTCTTACAGTCTAGATCACGAAATATTAAGTAAGAGGTAAATTCGATATTTTTTGAATTTGAATTTACATATATCAGAGAATAAGTCGAAATATAGATTAGTGGTCCCTAATAAATGAAAATTTAAATCGGAAGTATATATGATGAGTTGGAATTGACACTAGATAAAAGGAAAGACAATTATCTACCTGGAAGTTTATCAATTTGTTGATATTTTTATACAGTTTTTTTGAAAAAAAAAATCATAATCTTTTGATAAAGCGCTCTTCAAACAACTGAATCTGTTTTTGTTTCGTTGGAAATACTTAAACCTTAAACAATTACATTAATTTAACAAATTTTATATTGTTGCGACTGTTTATACCCGGAAGGTGCGGGAAATTAGTAAGCAAGCCATTTAGTATCATCCAACTGTCTTATTTCCCAGAATTGATTAGATTTTAGACGACACAGATGACAATATAAAAACGGCTCACAGTACCGATGCTATTCAGATTTGTTTTTAGACTTGTGGTTAACAGTTAGGAATTTTATTTTAAAGAAAAAATGTTGGCGACGACCACCACTGCACTTGTAGTAGCTATTGTGGCACTTTCAACCGAGCGTGGAAGTCAGCACTCAAATTACACTAGAGTTATCATCATATTATAAAGAGACTTTTATTGTGAAAGACGATTGCTGCTACACCCCATCGTCAAATTTTATTGGAAAACTTTCTAGTTTTGTTATAAATGGTGGTAATAGTCAGGCTTGTATTTTAGCATACGATGGGATCGATTGCCAAGGAACACCGTATACATTTAGAAGAGATTCGGTTTGCTTGAGTGATCTAACAAAGTGTAATGCGACTAAAATTGGGTCATTCCGAAATTGTGCTCAACAAATTTGCAGTTGAAGTGTTTTATCTTGTGACTAATGATGATGGACATAAAATTTTTTTTCTCATTTTACAAATCTTTGTTCCAGTAATTAAAGCAGATGCGTAGAAGTGGAGGAATTAATGGAATAATAAAAAAACTATTATCACAATGCTGTTTTAATATTGCAATAAATTGTAAGAAAAGTTAATTTATCTGACGACTGAATTTTTTTGGGTTGTACTGGTGTACAGCTAGAACATTAGATATGGATTCAATGAGACGTTGCACCAAACTTAAGGACACAATCACTGTGTGATCCACAGGAGCTGAAGTGAAGATGGGGGAAGATAATAAACAAAGTTATGCGTGCGTAAGTATGCCTTCTGAGATGCAAAACCAAAGTTTTATGAAGAAATTCACAGCAAGATAAAACGATAACGAAAATTGCAATATATGTAATTCCTAAAGAATTGCATGGCAAAAGAAAAACGAAGAACACCGGTTGTGACTTTCTGTAAATTGGTGGATATCTTCAGAAACAGACATCGTCAATAAATACATTCTTCTAACTTCAATCAGTGTAATTCCCAATTTGCGAAGTAAGTACTGGATTCATTTCATCTATTCACGTTAGGGTACGCGCACGATGATGTGTAAAATGTCTCCAAAAAGCAAATCAAATTCTTTATATGAAACATTACGCGCCGTCTTGTGTGCTTTTGTAAATCTAAGTTGATTCAAATGGCGACTTAGCAAAGTCTTGTATTGAGACAAACTCCATGCAATTGCACGGATTGTTTTAAAAGACAAACTCCATACCATTCGATTTTTTTTGCTAAAATTTTCTATCTACAATTTTTTCGGTCAACTTTTTGATTTACAATTTTTGCGTACAGCTGAATTTTTATAAAAATAATTTTGACAATAAAACACATTGCAGTACTCAAAAAATGTACGAGAATTTTATTAGGAGGAGCTAAATTTCAAATAGTTATTTGCCCTCTGTCAAAATTATTTTTATAAAAAAAATTCAGCTGTAAAAGTGGAGAATGCGTCACCTACCAGTTGTTTTGGAAGGAACTTGCATCACTTTTTACTCTTTTAAGGTTTTTGATTGATCTATACTACGCCGTAGGTGAAATATTCGATATAAAGTTGATCGCAGAATCTCTTTAATCTGTTAAATTGCAACAGAATCGAAATGTATGTAATTCTGGGTTGCCTAGCAATGTTTTAAAGATAGATTATGTTCACTCTGGAACGCTACACCAAGTTTCAACAGTTAAAAAGGCTTCCCAGCTATGCTATGAGAAAAATGTATGAAAATAGATATTTTTCGAAAAGAGTCACTCGGAATCGACCGGTTATGGACTAGAATTGTCCCCCAGCCACTTTACTAATAATAAAAAACTATTTTGGACGAGAATTTGGTTCAAATTTACTCTTTTATTCAAGCGGTGAAGGTCAACTTTTTTTCAAATGGCCCGCAATTCCTGCAACACAAAACTTCTGTGAGGTAATATTTTGGTATGTGATGGTTGCTGAGGTCAGTTGCCATAATATGTAGGCGGCCCATCAGAACAATGATGTTGCAGAGGGACAGCACTATTTGAAAGTTGGCCATATTTTGACTGATGGCTGGCCATGGGTGGTGAGTGCGGGTTACTGTTAAAAAAGTGTTTTTAAAAATTGGCAGAATCGCTCGAATTGAACGACGAATCGAATGAGCTATATCTCAATAATATTGGATCGAACTTGTTTTCCAATTGTCTGAGAAATTGGCGAATTGACTCTTAAGGACAATTGGTTGAAAGAAGAGAATTAGTGATTAAGCACCAATTATTTGATGTATGGGCACAGATTTTCAGATATTCTTAAAGACGTAACGATTGTTCCAAAGGAAATAGTTTCGGAAAGGAAAAAAAAGGTTCCAGATCCGTAGTTCCACATAGCCCATCTTCGATATTAATATCGTGAAATTAATTCCATGCATTGTAAAAAAAGATTCATCCAAATTGGTTGAGAATTACTCAACGTCCTCAACGAAAACTGTTACCAACATTTGACGTTTTTCATAGCATTTCCTACATTTTTTCTGGTGTAAGACCCTAACTTTCAGCCAAAGGAATAATAAAACCCAAGTATTTGTAGTGACACCTATAATTATTGCTATGAAATCTTTTGAAATTTAATGTTGAAAGTTCTGCGATTCCTGAATCTTAGATATTCAATTTGATAAATTTAATCGACCTACTCTTAGTAGTGGCAGTTAATATTTTTGTGCAAATATGGCCTTAAAAAATAGACGCATGACACCAAGTGATGCTAAGATGTACTTGCACTGTCTTTACAATACATTGATTCAGAATTATCCTTACTTCTTTCAACATAAACAATTTCATCTTAAATGCAAATTCGATTTGCGAAGCTCTTTTAAGAATGATTTCACGATTTCCGCCAGATGGCGCTTGTTCAAGACAAAATCTAAAAAGCTTTAATATGAATGAAATACAAACTCTTACTTTTGTGTTGATCAAAAGATGGCGCTAAGTCTGCATGGTTTATCTACACTGAAAAAAACGACGAATCCGCCGTTAGTATAGTTGCAGGTTATGAATATATTTGCTGCAGAATGAATATTGTGACATTGTGTGTAAATATGAATATTTTAAAAGTGCAATTATACATATATTGCAGGTATGTATTTATCGACTGGGTGCTTAATTATGTCTTCAAATTGGCTAAGTGTATTTTCGATATATACCTATAAGCTGAAAGTGGACTTTATGGAAAATGGCTAATGTTATGGCTCATGTATAATAATCAAAAATGTTAGGAAACTCATTAATGAAAAAGGCAACTGAGGCTAGATCAAAGGACCATCTTTTGCAACAAATTTCAATCACTATCCAACGTGGAAACGCTGTCTGTATTTTGGGCACATTAGGGAAAACCAGGATAGATGATTTTTATTTATTGTAAATTTAATTTTTCAGAAAAGATCGCTTTTTTACTGGCTGCGTCATTATTGTGAGCAGTCTTTTTTTAATAAAATATTTTAAGAAACTAATTAAATGTCTCAATTAATTTAGTATGATTTTCCTGTTTGAAGCAGGAAAATACCGTCCGTATTTAGATTATTAGTGAGTTTACCTTCCATTTGAGTATTGCCATAGTATGAGAATAATGTCAGATAGAGTACATAGGATAGGATAAATTACGACAGTGTACCATGTAATTTTTCACCTTTACATCGTTAAATAATACTTTATTTGACATAAGCAATATTCTAGTACAGTGCTAGGTGCGTTGATTTTGCCTGCCAGAACTCTACATAAATTTTGCTGTAGAGAATTCAAAATGTACGGACTGAGGCAAGAGCGTTTTCAATCAACTGGCAAATATTCAGACCAAAGATACAAGTTGCAATGAGAGTCAACTTAATCATAACAATAATAATTGAAGTAATGGTAAAACGCATGGTTTCATTTGATTTTTTTACATTTATTTTTCACTTTTATTCTATAAACTCTCTTCTTATATTTACCAACAATATGGTGTTTGTGTCTCTTAAAATTTCACTTTTGTTTTAGCCTTTTCATCATCTAATAACGATTAGTTAAACTCTCTTGCTACTTTCAATAAACGTAAATTATTAGTTTCTATAGATATTTTTCTTTTACATTCAACAAAATTGCACATTATATTTTGGTTTTGTTCATTGTTTCTTTTACATGTACTGATAAATATTTATTTTTTAACTTTACAAAAATATTTCGATTTTTAAATTCAATGTATGTTCTGTATTTTGGCCAGTTTTTATGGAAATTATTGATAAGGAATCGTTTAAGTTCGATATTTCTATAAGTAAAGCAATGATCGAGGATTACTTGTTGATCTGAATAGTAATGACGTTCATGACAAATAGTCATTCAAGTTGTCAGATAAATAAAAGAGAAAAAACGAAACTTTTTAGTATGACGATCTCTTCAAACAGGGTTGAAATTTTTGGGAAATGTTGTAAAATATAATGAAAACTAACTTTTAATTGTAAATATGTTGAATCTTCGATAATTTTTTTTTTTAGAAATAAACTCAAAGAAATCAGAGAAAGTCACTTCGAAAACTTTTTTCATTTCCTAAAAATTTATCAAAATAGTTTTCCCAAAAACAGGCGCCTTTTTGAAACATGAATTTTCAAGTTTCTAAGAATCAATTGAAGAACTTCATTCCATTTTTCTATATTTTCTTTACAATTATAAGTTAAATGTTATTCATTGTATTAAACACTGATCAGTGAAAATATCTCATTATTATCTCGTGGATTAAGTTGTAAAAGTAATTTATTCCATTGAAAACATGCTCTATTGTTGCATTCAAAATTCAAAAACCAAAATCTTACATGTTTTGAAACCCTAGTCTTGAGACTTTACTATGGAATCACAAATGCTACTAATAGTTGCAATAAATTATCTTTTCAGCCTTGATCGATTTTTTATTTTAAGCTGGTAATACTATTGACTGTGGATGATGTGTTCTAATTGATGTCTTTACATTCAGTACAATTGCACTACAATTAAATAAGAAATGATTTACTGGGTCAAAGCGAAATTTCGAATGTTTTCTTGACACATTGATGATCTGACAGAGATCATTTAACATGAAGTGAATTATCACCGTCAAAAAGCAATTGAAAGCAAAAAGAAATTTTCAGTCTGTTCGTCACAACAAACAAATATCACTCGATTTTACTTCTCCGAAAGACTTTAATAATTTAAAGATTGGCTGAACCGCTTTTAAAAAGAGATAAACTGAAGTTCAGTCAAAAAGCTTTTATATCGAACTATAGTTAATGTGAACCAAAGTTGTCTAAGTTTGGCTCAGCTGTGGTGCTAACTGGTCGAGACAAGCAAATATCAAATTCTTTTACCTCATTAGGCGGGTTTTAGTCTCACGTACTCATGTGGAAATAGTTAAACAGTACCCATAGCGGCTATCAACGAATGACATAAAATACTTAAGAATGTTCAATTGATCCTTTATAAATTAAAAGCGTGCCGCGATATATTCAAAAAAAATCGGCTACGTCTTTGACTTGAAGCATGGTGTTTTATACAAAATCTTTTACTGCAATAATTTTAGCACACATTTGGCTACATAAGACAACATTAATCAGAGCTCATCGCTTAATTTTGTCGTTGTACTCTGTGGATAACAGATTTCTCGACATTAGTTCGAAACTCGCGAGCTCTGTTTTCTATAGTAGTTCTAGTGATGTCCAACTACAGAAATTTAAATGAATATTTATGGTGACTAAGACAATGTCAATGTAACTACACATTTATGTTGTAAAACTGATTGGTATTTCAGCGATCAAGTACTTCATTACTCTTTTAATTCTTTATTTTCAAGTCTATTTGGTAATTCAACTTTAGTCTAGATCGAACTAGTTATAAGTATGATTGATTTTCAATGTAAATATATTTTCATCTGATAATAATTTCCTAATACGGTGAGTTGATTTTAAAAAAATATTTTTTTTTTAACTTTATGTTTATTATCTCAATTTTTTTTAGTAGGATTGTCATTTTATAAATTATTTCATTATTTCATTTTCGCTAAATTCTTAGTTTGATTGTGTATAGATTCTTTCTTTTTTTTATTGATAGACTTGTTTCAACTAAAGTTAGTTAGGTACATTATACTTCTGAAGATATGAATATGACAGCGTACACAAACAATCCCATTATTATTCAACAAAATTAGTCATATAGGCCATTTATTTAATACAATCTTTATCATTATGCGTTACTTTTGTTGTGCTTAGGTCGTCTACATTTTTCTTTTAATTAAATTACACGTACAGACTAAAACTACAATACACTAGAGATATACTGATATATTCATTGTAAAAATGTTAATTATTTTAGGCCATAGATATGAGCAAAGACTCTGTACAGCGAACATTTAAATTTGAAGCGACAAGTTAATAATTTTCCGACCTAATACGATCAATGGTATAATGATTTCATTTAAGTAAGACTTGGACACAACAACGTCGATGACCACGTTTGGGCCATATTTCTAAGGATTGGTGAAGATTAAACCTTTTATAAATCTTTATTAGGATGTTCCCGTGCCATTTTCACATGTAAAATATTCTAGTATTTTGCTAACTACAAAATATTGTTGTTGTGCATGAAGTTCTAGAGATTTTTTTTAAATTAAAAAAATTGAAAATATAACCTCGAAAATTAAAAAAACTCTTACTAAGCTAAGCAAATAATATATTTATCTCAAAGCCCGTTCGCTCCCCTTTAAAATGACATTCAAAATAAATTTGATTCTTGGCGAATCTAAATGTGTTTAGTATGAAATCTGTTCCTTCTTTAGTTGATTGCACCTTTTGCTTTATAAGAGCAAGCTGGTCAGACCACATGGCTTATTTTTGTATTCGTTAACGGTAATAGATGACTAGCCGTTTTTAAAAGGTGAATTTGTTCGAGTTTTGTTTTCTACACATCACGTACACCATTACATAAATCTCAGTAAAATGTCTGCGTATTACAAGGTGACTTAACCGTAGTACTCTTGCCTATTTCATAAAGATGTATCAACTTTCGCATCAAATTTAAACTAGCTTACCAATTTTATTCGTTTGTCACAAGACTTCCATAATTGTGTACAAATAACACTTTTATTAATCTTTGCTCTTGAAATTAAACCAATACAGATGTAGAATTTATGATTTTTAGAATGAGACAAATCAAAGATATCGAGCAATAAGTGCCTGATAACGATCAAGGTGTTCGTTTATATCCTCGGTTCAGCAACGAGGATTTGAATTTTCTTTTTTCTTTTTTAAATGATTTTTGATTTTTTTACTTTGTTTTGACTGCAAAGGCCTAACATCGGCGTATAGATCGATGCATAGGACTATATTTTACTTGGAAGAAATTCTGACTGACGATGTGTTTTTAAATATTTTTTTTTGTAAATAATACAATGGCTAAAAATGACAAAAGCATCTATCTAAATCTCGAAGTTCATCATTCTTACCACTACACTACAAAAACAGATCGTACAAAATGGACCAAGACTTAACTTTGTCTTTTATTTAGTACAACCTAGAAATAAATGCAACCTACTTTTTACGGAGTGACAGAAATTTTACGATATAACTCGCCAGTGCTGAAATTTTCTAATGTGAGACTTTTAATGAATGAATATAGTTAATAGGGTGGATCGATTTTTTACCAATTTTAAAATCCACACAGAAAAAACTTTTTACATCAATAATTTTTCGTTTCCGACGTTTGTGAGTAGCGTACGTGCACTCGAAAATCGCATGTGGAAAATCAACATTTTATAAAAAGTCTGGTCATCCAAGCCAATGAAACGAAAAAGTAATGATGCAAAAAGCTTAGTTTCTTCAAGCTACACATGCGACTGGTTGTGGATTTGAAAGTTGGTAAAAATCGATCCACCCTAATAGTTATAATTCCATTTGACACAAATAATATCCGTTCTCTGAGTGCAGTGAGTTGATTCAATAACATAATTACGTAACTCATTAAAAGTTTGAACCCTTAGTGAGGATGAAAGCTTGCTTATTTTTTATATATGTTACAGAACAGTCAATCTTTATTCGTCTTTATCACACAGTTGTCCTAAAATATTCTCTACGTGAAGTGCTACAAATTTAGCTTGAAGAGTCTTTGCAATTTCTTAATTTCTTAGTGTTTTCTTTAAATTTTATATTTTAGGTTATTTGTCTTTGTTTTCAACTTATATTTATGATTCCAACGTTCTAACAAAAGTTTAAGTTGTTCGCTATTAATGTTCAATCGTTGAAACGTTATTTAGGTTGAAGCTCAAGTCTGATACTCGTTAACCACGAACACTGATTTCCTTTTTTCTTTTCTTTTTGCAATAAACACTTACCAAGAACTTATACCAAGATTTATGCATTTTTATGCAAACTTATATGCTAGTTATACATAATTATTTCAATGTGCAGTTAAACGCATGTTTTTCCCATTTCTTGTAAAATTTCTTTTAAATTTTATATTTTCATATTTTTTGAATTCTTAATTCGTAATGGAATTTACTTAAATTAATTAAATATTAACGTGTCGAGAGTAGGCAAATTTAATTACAAGAATTTATTGTAAGTATAGTAAAACGAAATCACTCCATTTTTAGACTTTCAATGTTCGTCATGGAATATTTTTTATTTTTCTTACAGCAAAAACAATTCTTTGAAATTATACAGTTTGATGACACAAATAGTAGATTACTATACCAGGGAAGTAATGTGATACCTCGTATCCAGATAAGTAAACGTATCAGAGGACTTTCACTCATCTGGATACGAGATATCATATTTTTTCCCGTGTGCCGCATGCTATTTTAATTAACGAGCGAGGTAAAGGGTTTTGGCCCTATTACCTCCCTAGTAAAGTAAAATCAATTTACTCTTCAAGTGATCGCTATAATATAGACTAAAACAATAAATAAGTTCGTTCACAAAATACTGCAACTGCAATGACGGGGTACTGATCACATTCCGTCATGGAGAATCGTTTGAGTCACTACCAAATGAATGCATTGGAAATAATGGATACCAACCTCCAACATGTTGCGATAAATTCAACTTATCCAATGATAGTTCGGCCCCACCAAGACCCTGATTGTGCTCAAAGCCAATGCATCTCTGCCACACCATTATAACAAGATTTCTTCCAAACACATCAGCGGTCTGTGACAATTTTATTTATTATATTTTTACCGTCAAATTTCAATAGCCCGAAGACACTTGTAGAACGTTCAAAATGACTTTATTACCTGATATTTTAATGTTTGTTTGTATAACGGTTCAGCAGCATGTCGCACTACCCTTGTCTTTTTTTTATGGCGCAATCTGTCGCCGTCTCTCAGATAACACTTGACATATGTGTCGGGAGGTGTTTCACAATCAACATTAACGATGTTACGTGCAGATATTACCTGATGGTGGCGAAATATATTTTTTCTTAAATAATTGAATGTGGTGATTGTGATTTACTTAACATTTCATGTAGATAACAGACAGATTTAATCAGTGGAAACGTTTGTAAAGATAATGACGGGACGACGGTTATCCATCTAAAGTCTATTTTCTTCATCTGAAATGTTTCATTATTAAAATTTTGCTACCATCGCATGAAAGCCTTGATAGAAGTAGCTATACATTTACGGCTATTTGATCTGTGTCTTCGGTCTTGTTCTCAATTAAAAATTTCATGAAACAGAGCGCAGTAGAATTGTACGTATAGTCGAGTTAATAAAGAGATGTGACGCAACTGATTCGGTACATGAGATTTTACAATATGTCAAAACTCAACTCCTACAGTCGATGTAAAATTTTATCTGACACAAAACAGCCAGACTCTGCAAAGCTTTATTCTCACGAGAGCTGAACTTACTTATAATGAATGTACAAGTAATAATTTGCATCTCTTGTTAGTAGAACACAAGTGGATTCAATTAAGTTCAAATTTGCACTAAAAATGTTCAAAGCAAATATTTGCTTCATTTTTCACTTGGAATTAAGCATACTTCCACCGACTTACAACAAACAGAATCAGAATCAGGAAAATAAACTTTAAATTACCATTGTGCCACCGAGAATTGAAATACGACTCTTTTCAGCACTCATTTTAGTGTTGTAAAGTGACTTATTTCAGCACCCGTTTGAAGGGATATTTCAACACTCAAAGCGGTGTTGTAATCTAATTTGTATGAGTTATTACAGCATTCGTTTTAGAAAATGCAAAGCAATGTGATCGATCAAATTTGAAGAGTGATTGTTTACCATGAAAATTATGATTTTTTGGGCATTTGTCTATTTCAATTCTCGGTTGGCACAAAGCATGATGTGGTACACGTATTGTAATGAGATTTTTTCAGCACACGACCCAATTTTCCTTACTCGCTCCGCTCGTAAGGAAAACTTGGGTCTAGTGCTGAAAAAATCAACATTACAATACTTGTAACACAACATACTATTATAATATTAAAGCTGGCACAACGAGAGTCATAATTTATATATTATGTTCGGATATGTTCGACTATAATAAATGTCGAAAAGCTTAATATTCTTGAAAACTTGTTCACATACAATGTATAATATACCATCCATTTTATGCTTCCAAAGAAATGAGTTTGCAAAAATTGAGGTTTTTTCTCATCTCTCTTGTTACAATAATATGACTCGGATATCATGGGAATATGAATTCACACCTAAAAGGACTTTCGGAAAGAAAATACGTGTGGAAGTTTAAGTTTTATGATAAATGATTTTGGATAAACGGTTGACTTCCGTATGCAGTCAATCGAGAAATTTGAATTTTATATTCTTTTTACAACTTGAATTTTATACATTTTTTTTTCAGAATTTATTCCATTGAGTCGTTACACTCAAAGTCAAAATTGATTGAGTTTTATTCGAATGTAATATATCATGGTTTCGATGATTAATATTCATTTGACAATGTGGTGTGGGAATAATATTCTCCGAAAAGAACAGCACATGCAATAATTTGAGTTATTTGTTATCGATTCACTGTTTCAATGCAACTGATGTTCATTAAACAGCCTCAATATCAACACGCACAATGCCTTGTTAGCGATGGTGACATTGTGTGACAAAATGTATGAGACAGTGGTTTTGGTGAGGATTTTCATGTTTAAAAAGTTTGAATTTCAACTCCATGACCCTTATTACACAGAACTGGAATTTCTAAAATCCCTGGTCAATTCAAAGACTTGATTCATGTTTGACACACTGTGACTGTTATGCGAGACTATGCGTGTCTTTGAATAATAAAAACTCAATTGTCCGTTTCATTTCTCTGTTGAATGTAACGATTTTTTTTAAAAGCAAATGCGGAAAAACTGGTGTGATGTATGTCAAAAGGTGTGGCCTCTCTTCAAAGACTAGTTCCCACAGCACCAAAGCAAGTCATGTGCAAAACAAATCAATAACGTTCCTTTGCCTTACCTCAACTTCAATAGTTCCCTTTATTTTGAAAAGTCCTAATTTCAATTCGCCATAGCGGCCAGACGTTAAACGATATCCTTTCGGTTGAACCTGTCCTGGACCAAGCACCACATACGGTTCTTTCGGTGGAATTATTAGACTTTTCGATAATGTTCCTGATCCTTTCCATGGTGGTGTTCTATCATCGTCCGGTGGGCTCAATTTGTTTATAACCATTCCGAGTGTTCGTTCCGATATTTCCATTACACTGTCCTTGCGAGCTCGACTTGATCCTTGAGTGGTAAACGATTCAAAGCATTAAAACGTATGAACGATAGAAAATAGAATTGGGTTCAATTAGGGACAGTTATAAGTTTAAAACTGTATGTTTCAGTCGCTCAATTGTATATAATTTACTGAATTATTTATTAATAGAACCTGCCCGGGAAGAAAATCTCGGTTCATTGAGACGTGTTAATTTGTAAGAGTAAACGACGTTACGTATCAAGCGCGATAATTATGATGAAAAATGAATGAAACGAATAAACTTTTCAAACTGTTCTCAAAATGTATTGAATGAAATTGAAATACATTGACCTTGTGGTTGGATCGCTTGTTTACACAACAAACGCAACAAGCAGAAAATTTGTTTATTTTCATAATTTTACTATAATCTGATATGAAGTTTATATTTACACAAAAGAATGAAAGTTAACAGAGTAGAAAATATTTAACTGATCCCATTATAATACTCATACCCGTATTACTTCACTGCAACGGAAAACGTTGATATACCCGTTTAATAAAGAATTCTATTTCAGAATAATAAATTCGCAAAATACGAAATCAGATTTTTTTTCTTCTTTGCATAAATACCAGACGGTATGAATACCTTCACTTAAACATAATTAATTTTAATTAGAAAACACACCAAAAAAACTTAAACAATTTCATGCGAGAAATTAATAAATAGTTGAAACAAGTTTGCTTTAGCAACGCGATAGCACAATGTAATGCTTTGAGGTTTTCAGCAAACGGTGTAATTTCATTTATTGTGCCATGTCAAAAGGTTCACCTCAGGGTACATTCAAGATCCGTTAAATGAGACATACGCTTTCTATTTAGCGAGCATAAAAGGTAGCAGCGTACCATCATACCGTGACAATTGACACTGTTCGCTCCAAAATGGAATGACCAAACCATTTATTTTTTTTAAAATTTTGTGTAAATATGGACTATTTTGGAATATTCGCAAATGAATAGTTCTCGGTGAGTAGAAGCAGTATTTTGTTAAAAACGTATAAACTTAGTTAAATTAATCGGGCCTGATAGCCTAAGCGTCCCATTTTATGCTCAAATGCAAAAAGCGTTTGTGTTTAATTTACGCTTACAATTCCGATGCCTTTTTTTCAATCGTAAAAACGGTACATACTCCATACAAGCAAAAACAGATCTCAGAAAATTTCTGTGTAATTTTAATTATTTAAATTTAACTTTACAAACACAACTCAAACAATCTACAAGAAAAACAACAGTAATGCATTCAAAGAACAAACAATTTGACAAAATGCATTCAGAGAACAACAGGTACATAACGCAAAGAAACTTTTTGTTTTAACAACAACAAAAAATTGTAACTTTATAACAGTTAAAGTCAACATTTAAATCAAAACCAAACAACAACAGTCTACATCTTACCACATGAGAATAATATTTAGAAATGTTCATTTTGTGCTTTAAAGGTGGTGTTTGTATTTTTATTTTTTAGTAGAAATCCATTACTGCGTGAAATTAAATTAAGAAGAAAATGGTGGAGTGTTTCTAGATTCATTTCAATAATGTATGCACTATTGGAGTGTTTAGCAAGTGTAGGTTCAAGACTAAATTGAGCTCTTCCATAAACAAGGTTCACTTTTAAGGTTTTAGAATGCATGGATGATGGATAGATTAATGATGATTAGGTGGCGTGGTTAATGCTGGAAAAAGGAACCTTTTTTAAGGACATTAAGAATAATTGAAATATTTTAACATTTTTCTGAGGATCCAATAACCTATTGGCTATATCGTCTGATATACACACAGTCATTACAAAAATAAGAATAAAGTGACTGGCAAAATATAGACAAATATTATTTTACAACTAATGAAGTAAAAGATTTTCCTTTAATCTTCTGATAACAATCAGAGAAAAATTGTACAGTTGATATGTTTGCTGTCGTTGTAAGGTTACAAACAAAATCTTTGAATCTACAATTGCAATGTTTTTTTTCATCGACAATAAATTGTATCGTTTTTGATGTTGAAACGAAGAAAGTAGGTGAAAAATGCGATAGTTCGGAACATAAAACATTAGCGTGATTCATATTCATCTATTTCATTTTGACAAGGAGGAGAATAAAGCCATTTGAAAATTAATATACTTACGTCTAGATGTTGGCCTTTTTTCGGCCGCTGACAAACTCATTGTTCTACCCAGTTCTCCTTTCACGGCTTTTAAAGATTTCAGTATTTCATCCGGGTCGCGACGCACACATGATGATCGTCGTCTATTATTCAAATATATTGTCGGAGGTGGAGTCGCTTCACCATCCTTGGCTTCTTGTTGCTCACGATCTTGAAAGGATGATCGCCGCGATCCCGGTAACGATCTTGAAAAGTCCTTTCCTAATTGATAGACTTCAACCTCTAACGTTTCAGACTGAGATGAGCCGCGTCGAGAACCGGCCACCCATGCATGATCCGGATGTAACAATGAAGTTCCATCACCAATCGAATCCACATCATCTGATACGGATCTTTGCAAATAATCGTTTCGTCTTCCATACCGATTATGGTCGACACTGATTGAACCACGTGGAGACACACTTGGTGATCGATTCATTGAGCCCGACCGCAAACTTCGCGGATCTTCTAATCGATACCATATAGCCCGATCATCCAGAAAAGCTTTCTGTAAATCAACACTTGTTTCACCTAAGAATATCGATTCGGTGTGCGGAACCAAATCCCATAGTTGGATGTCTACAAAACGATCCATCAGATTGTCTGGCGATATATTCGAGAACGATAATGTGGCGTTCCATATTGGATTTTGCGTTGGTACTGATACCTCCGTTTGGGCAACATGACCATCGCCACTGAAGCATATTTTTGGTAAGTGAACATTTTACATCGGACGTAATTTCGATTTACTTACGTTTTTGGCAATATTCTAACTTTGGCGTATGCTTCGGGATAAATACCAAATCCATAACTATCGTCGCGCGGAGCTAGATCATCACCGGCCATCAATGACACAACAAGTTCACTTTTCTCGCTGTGATACCATACTTGTAGTTGAACTCTACCGCTCACTTGCTTTTCTCGTGCAATCTGTTCCTATAATGTTATTTGTTTCACTTTAATTTTCGTATTTTCATTTCATTTTCATTATTTATAGTAAAATTTCAAATTTAAATTATTTTACATTTTTTTCCCTTTATTTACTTGGTTTCTTTATTTGAAATTTATCTCTTTATTTGTGATTATTATTTTACTATTTTATACGGACGATCATTAACTAGCATGCAAATAAATAAAGAAAATAATTGTTGCGTGAACTTGCTGTGCGTGACTGAGGGTGTTGTGTAAAATGTTACAATATACTTTCAGCATTAAGCTTCAACAAAAATACTAACTGAATAAAAAAGGCAATAACCTGATTAAGATGTTTTGAGTTATGTCTACATTATGTTAACATTATTCCACAGGAAAAATACTCTCGGCTCGCCGCATTCATTGACAAAGTGATAAGAAAAATACAACAAAAGTTGGATGTTTATGTCTATGCCTTCTAAAACACCGTAAAATCTCTAGTCAATGTCTGTGTCATCAATTTTTTCTCCTTGCTATTTTGTATGCTGAAGAGGAGCAACAAATAAATTAACCAATTTGCATAGTAACGCGGTGTGAGAAAGACTATAGACAAATTTGAATAATTTTCCCCGAAAATGTTAAACTAATTTGGAGGTTCTTACGCCTGGTTCAGTCTTACAATGACGTTATCAATAAGACAACGTAATAATAGTGTGCCAGAACGGTGAAAAAAAAATCATGAAACTCGACGGTCGTTTATTAACGGTTGTCGTTTTAGAAAGACCTTAAATGAAATTATAATTAATTAAGGAGTTATGTCAGAGGAAACATTTCGGGTAGCTAACTGAATTAATTTAAAATTAAGAATTGATTGCGGTAATTGGTTGGTCAATCGAAACGTATGAATGATTGAACATTATTTATTGAACACGAGTTATGAATGAGAAGTAGTGTAAAGATTAAGAGTACATCTTTACTTCATTCTTGAATCAAGAATCTTGATAAAATTTCGTTTATCTTGGTACTTTCGGTCAATATAAATGGAATGGGTGGACATTTTTGTACAATAATCTGATTGATTTTTTGGGAAAGTAATTTATTTTCGTAGTAGCCTCCATGGACAAAACGTTACGAGTTAGGCTTTAGTCTTGACATAGTCCAAAATGTTAGGCTTAATCCTTTATTAGTGACCCTTTCAAGTAGCAACGCAGCCTTCTATCATTTCAAAATGCGAAGATTTAATAAGTACTTCTTATCAAAAGACGGTTTCTTTCAAAATTGAATTGTTTTTCTTTGAAAACATAATATCAAAAACTTGAATCCTCAAACTTACTTGAAGGTAAATTTTCCATTCTATCAAGAGATTCGCAGTATTGGGCCAATTACCTTTTTTATCGATCTACTTCTCTACAAATCATTATACTCTATACTAACCATATTGAAAGCCTAACTACCTTCATGCAAAGAAGCAAATTCGCATAATCACATCATGCAGTCTGCAGTCATAAATTAACTAGTTGAGCACTACCATACTAACGTTTAATAAAAACTAATATATTTTTGCACTTGAATATTTGTTTCGACATGAGTAATGAGTATACATTTGAATAATATTATACATACAAAGTCAAAGTTCTTAACGTTAAGAAACTGTTCAGTGTGGTTTTCTTTGATCTTTGCATTTATTTTCAATTTAACGTGCATTTCTTTCAATAAACAGTTAATTGATATTTAAATTGTAATTTTGATATATGTAAAGCTTTTAGATTGATTTCTTTCATATGCATTTTACTTAGATGTTTTACTATTGATTTTGAAGTGATGTTGTTTTGGACCATTTCAAATATTTTTTTTGTGTTTATAAAATTTGTTTTGTATTTAACATTCATTATAATATAATATGCTTTTACATTCATAACAAAAATCGTTCACAAAATATTATTGCTTAGAATTCCGCTTGTTAAAAATATGTACAAAATTATATATTTAAAAAAAAAATCTTTCGATAATCCGGGTTCATGTTAGCAACAGATAGTAAAGGAATTATATTGATTTCAGCACGGAACATTCCCTTTTATCGAAAGGTTTTTTTCGCTTCAGTTATTTGTTTTTTTTTTCCTTGAAAGTTCATCTACAAAATACCGTTTAAGTAGCATAACTCGTGCCAGCTGGGATTACATTAAAAGAAAAATAATAAAGAAACAAAATATTGAGTTCTTGGCGTGCGATATTTAGATAAATCTATTGAATAACGTAGATTTTAAAATACCTAGAATATTTGCTTCATATTTAAACAATAATCGCTTCTTAGTTATTACGAACTGTAAATTTTATATTCATTTTTATAAGTTAAAATAATCTCTTTTTACATTCTATTTATTCAGTCAAATGCATTTACTATTTGCAAGGCACTACCAATCGAAACAATAAAATTTAACAAAAGGAGAAATTTATTTCATCAACAAAAAAACATAATTTAAACAGAAATGACTAGTTAAGTTGTTATTATTGATGTATGTAATATATATTTACAGCAGACATTTTATTGAAAAAAAAAAAAATTAAAAAGAAAATTTCAACGAAAAATTATTACCGTTTGTCATTTCAGTGAAGCTTCTGTGATTTCTTCTTCGAGATGAACTATCTACTAGTAAAATTTATTAACATTGTTCGGAATACCAACATTTTCAACATTTGATTGGCTCACGTTTTTGAGCTAATTACTAGATGTCATTGTGTGTTAAATGAGTCTACTCTTTTAATAGTTCTCGTACAAAAAAAACATGACATAAACTACACAGTGAAAAGTGTGGCAAATTTTACTTTATTCCTACGGTATGGTCATACATTTTACTGCCTTAACTATGATGTCTAACTCGTGATCGAACATAAATTGTTTTTGCAAGCATAATACCTCTCTTTCTAATCAGTTAGTTAAAAATATTGTTTGTGACAATTTTTTTCGACTTTTTTATTGAAAATATATTAAAAAGTTCCATCATCCTCGCAGCTTTGAGGTGTAGCATTACCATGTCATCAGTGATGGCCTTTTGAGGGTATTAAGCCCATTTTTAAACATCGTAACCACAAATGATCGAAAAAAAATTCATCGCTCTAAAAAATCGTTTGGACCCTTTCTTTAAAAAAGTGGATATCCTTGCAAAAAATATAAATCTTTTAAAGAAAATCATCAAACTCCCTATAGTCTTGCAACCCTTTGAAATTCTAAAAAATTTCTCTGACATTCTAAGAAAATTCTCGTATGATGATTATCCCTAAAAGAGTTGTTGGCCATAAAACGTGTTCATTAGCAGTATTTATTCTTTTCTTTTCTGACTTTGCGTCTCATTGACGAGCTTTTTTTAAGCTTCTTGTTTAAGAAGAAAGCGATCTGGAACGAATCAAAGTTCAGAACATAAATGCCATACAACGCATAAAAACTTAGGGTTTTATATGGAAATGTCAATTATAACACTTAAGGTGGAACTATACGCTGTTATTATATGTTTTCAATGTTAAATTTGAAAAAATTACATAAAAACCTTAAATCCGAAAGTTGAGAACAAAATCCCACTCAAATCGTATAAAATGATTCTTAAGGTTTTTATTTGTTTAGATGGTATATTTTTAAGAATTTAATTCTAAATTCTCCATAAAATTCTTACAGAAATCCTAAAAATTCTAAAATTTAAGAATTTACAAATTTTGGAATTAGTAATTCTTTAAGAATTTTACGGAATTTTTAAGAATTAAATTCCTGAAAATATGCCCCAACCTGCTAGTTATTTCTGGACTTCGGGTCTTTAAGTTTTTCCACTATTTATATTTAAACAATGTGAAACCGGTTTATAAGCTAAAATTTTTTGATTTGTAGGGCAGATAAGCAGCAGACCATAAAATTTTTATTTGAGTTAAGTTTAATAATTTGTGTCAGCGCAAAATCGATCCCTTGCCTGTCACTAATATTCAATCTTCCGAATGGATGCGATGAGTTGTGATACGATTAAGAAACACAAAACAAATGTTAGTAGCAAAACGCAGATACAATAATTTTAAATTACAATATTTTTATTTTATAATATCACTAGAGTATAATAATGTCTTTTAACTAATGATAACAAAATTTTGCATTTTTTTTTCTTTTACTTTACTTATCACACTGATTTATTTATTATAATTTTGCCCATATTAACAGATCAAATGATTCAATTATGCTATAAAAGTATAAAACAAGGAAAAGTTTACATTAAAAAAAAAACAATAAACCAAATTGCAATCAATCCAACCTTTGACAGAGAAATTACAAATTTCATGGATGTTTCCATACCATGTTTAGTATTAATAGAACTAATTAAATTAAAAAAGATATTAAGAATCTAACGTCTATGTTAAGACAGTCCCATCTGACAAGAGTTATATATATTTATTTGTATCAATAGTTTAATTTATCAGGAATTTCTTTTACAATTAATAACAATGTAAAAAATGGCTACCAAAAAGGAAGATTTTATACCACATCGCATTTTTTTTTGTTTAGAGGGGGAATAAATGTTTTCAGGTTTGATTTTCAGTTATTAGAATCTAGTTAAATATAGATATGTTTCTATTGTAGAATTTGTATTTTTATAACACACCTAATAAAATATATTTTTTTATTTGTTTCTCAATAGCAAATTTGCGTCTAATTAAAAATATTTTTTATCCTTTTTTTTCATCTATTTGCAATTTAAATTAAATTTAGTTAAACAAAAAAAAATTTTTACTTTTTACTTTTATTTGTTCACTTTTATTTTAATCTCACAATTTGTATAATCTACGACAAATAAACACACATCGATTATTACACTGGTTACAAAGTTTAATAACAATAAATTCCTTCTATAATATGCTGATATATATCTGTGTTGTATTTTGTATAATAATGTTTACTGAGTATATGGATGTCAAGTACAATTTTATTGTTTACTCAATGTGATGTTGTAGCACTTGTGCACACATTTATATTGATCATGTGAATTATTAAGAATCTTCTTTTTTTCGTCTCCCCATTAATAATCACTATGAATTTTGAAAATAAACTCATAAATGTATACACAAATAAGAGAGCATTTATAATGAGTTTGGGATGAGTTTAATGAGATATAATAATAATAATAACAATAATAATAATGATATTGACAAAAAATCTACACATCAACAATATTTATCATTTTATATTATTAATTAAGTCATTTGATTTAAGTAATTATTTTATTTTGCTTTTTAACATTTACTTCCCTACCATCGTAATAAATCTGAATGGGGATTTACTTTTATTACGATCTTTCAAATACTAGACATACATTTCTATTTTGTGGCAGCTCTGTATTAACATACAGCCGAGGAAATATAAAATCTGACAATTTCAATTCCAATTCATTTCACATAGACCGTACATACACATAACGTACTCATGTGGTAACGTATGCGAACTGAATTGAATTAATTCGGATTGAAATTGTTGGATGCCATAATTCCTTCTCTGTAATTGGAATTTACAATTTTGTTCAGTCGAAATTCCATCATATTACATTTTTATTAAAACATTCTTTTGACAACAGGATCGAGTACTTCTAATATTCCGTAGAAATAAAACATGACCGAACATGCCACAAAAGGATGCCTTTCCTTAAATATTACATCTAAAATTATGTTAGAAATGTATAGGCCGAATTGTATATTTTGTTATGAAAATGATGCGAAAACTAAAGTTTGAATAATAAATCCGCCAAGCTTAGGAAAATTATGAACTATTCATTAATGATGAATGGTGCTTTTTTTAGGTAGTTTCTGTTTTTAATTAATTCTATTGAACGAAAAAACGTTAAGACAGTACAGTTGATATAGAAAGTAAATTCGATCAAAAGGAGTGGGAGACCAACAGTTTTGTTTGGCTTTCACATTACGAAGATAATCTGGTGTCAAAATGAGAATTCAGGGACAGGAATCGCAAGTATCATACACCATTTAACGGAGAATTCTATCATAACTGTGCAAAACAGTACCAACATGCAAAATGTTCGACTACTTTCTTTGTTTTCCCTTGTCGAATTTCAACAGAATCACACCGGAAGTTGGAAGACTTTTCATGAAGCGAATTAAGGATCAAAATAGATTTGACGTTTTTTAGAAACTCAATGTTTGCCCAAAGCTTTTACAGATAGTAGCAACATTAATAATTTATATTCCCATTCTATCAGTTTAAATGTTTGACAATACACCTGTAAATAATCAATACAGTCCGAACGACCCACTGGTCATATTTCAACAGATTTAATTGGCACAATTCGGTAAAGTTTGCTTTTCATAATGCGTACCAAATATCGATTGGCAAAATTAATGTGTTCAGGTTACAAGCTCTCGCTCGAATTCAGGATTTATTTTTTGATAATTGCAATTTTACAAATTCTCTGAAAGTTCTGTTAATTGAATTAATTAAAAGTAAAAATGAATTCTTCAGATTTTGAACCCTACCTCGAAAAATTCAATTCCAGAAATATTCGATGAAAACATATTCACTTCACATCATTGTAACGAAGTTCGTTAAACGAACACATCCCAATGATGAACATTGTAAACTGTTATAAGTAAGGGATAAGTTATTTTCTACTAATGAGACTATATTAATAAAAGGAAACAAAATGATATGCGGAAAAAAGAGCATTCTAGTTGGTACAATATCATTTCGAACGAGAATTGTTTTTCTTATGCAATTTACAGGCAATCCGACAAGAACGAAGGATAATGAAAACATTGTTATGGTTCACATCATTTGGCTATAATCAACTGTGTTGCTGCATATGTTTCCTTATTACATTTAATGGGTTCTAAACTTGAGAACTCCATTCCTCTCATGCTCTATTCACCCACGCAAGAGCTTCATATTTCCGACAATCAAAATACTCTGTTTCAAATATAGAAAGACTGCTCTCAAGAAAAGTATTCGTTTTTTTTCTGTTTTATCTCTATTTAGATGTTTCCGAGTAAAAAGCTTCTTAACAACATTTATCCTCTTTGGATGTTGTTTACCATAACATTAATTTATTCCTTTTAGTGTATTTTGGTGTAGACAAAAATCTATATGTTCATAAAAAAAGAAAAAGTAACACACTGTCAAACCCTTTTTGTACTGTAACTGAGTGTCAGAATGACATAATGGAAGTAAAGAAGACAGAAAAAAATGAAAATGTTTTTTGTTGCCGAATATGTGCCAAGAAACAAAAATTATTGAACAAAAAAAAATATTTATTTTTATTTTCGGAAATAATGTGGCATGGCGGTGACTAAGTAAATAAAAAAGAAAATTTTTTAAATTTATTCTTGTTCACTATATTAAAATGATTGTGCATTGAAAGTTTAGCAAAAATTTATACCGGGGTTTTTGGCAATTTCCTTCTCGTCGGCGATGAAGGAGATTTATCCGTTGTTGTTTCATTATCTGAAAAAACACATAAAAAATATCTTATCCACACTCAAATGGCTCAAATTTAAATGTGTAACACATCCAATTGTTACAATTTGTTCAAAAATCTACAAACTATTGACCACTTTAGAAAAAAGTCTAGCGTAGCCACAAATATAAGTCACACAAGGTCATTGCGTTTTCGTTTCGAATTTTGTTGATCCGAGGCGAAGCCGAGAAAGAAGTACAATAAATTTAAAAAGTTCGCATTGACGCAGAACACAAATTCTTGATTCCTGTTTCCAATGATATTTGAATTCGTATTGGTGATCTTAAAAACTAGCATAAACGTTGAATTGAGTAAGTTGCGACAGGTTTTCCATGCCCTTTTGTATTAACACTGGACAATTATAGTTGCATTTCACCAACCTGATGCTTTTGGTTGAATTATTTGAAATAACATAACGAAAAGAACAACGGGCATTTATTCGATAGGTACTTTATTATTAGACTCAGATAAACAATCACGGAACGTTTAACACGTGTTGGACGCTTAATGAAATAAATCTGATTTAGGATTGTCGTGTGTCTTAAAACACGAGCGTGCTAATGAGTTGGGTTTTCTAATAATAAAATGATGGCATTACTAAACTTTGTTTTGTGGTCGTACGTATTTATTGTGCGCTTAACGAAATACTAAAGACATATTTGGCAAGATTGGTTCATGCTTGATTACCGGAAAAATCATTCATTTATAAAGTCAACTCACCTGGTACTAAGCCCAAACCAGTCGCATCACCGCCTGACTTTCTAGGCCCACTTTGATTTCCACCACTTCCCGGAGGAGGATCATCCAACAAGTCACACATACGAAAATCGGTCGCATGTTCTACCAATAGATCGACAACATCACCAGTTCTGTCCATTATTGAGCAAACTTCTTCAAAACTTCGATCTATTAATGATACGCCATTCCATTCTAGTATCTGTTAAATGAGAAAACAGTCAGTAAAAATGGAATGAAACAACATCATGTGAGGGTGTATATGAAACAACCACAAGGAATTTTTGTTTTAGAGATAATATGGTGAAAGAGAAATTATATTCAATGACTCGTGTTGTTGGTGACGACATATAAAACTTATTTTCAATGGAGAAAACGTTTTGGTGTTACACATAATCAATGGATTTTAAATAGCACATTAGTGACCAACCTTATCGCCTTGCTGTAATCCACCTTTTTCTGCTGGACCACCTGGAACGGTCCATACAATATAAGCAAACAAACGTCCATCGGCACCAGTCTTTCCTCCAACGACACGCATTCCAAATCCACGTGCTGTAAGAGACAGACCATATCGATTAACGTAAAATTAGTTTGGAAAAAATATGGCTATTTGTAGAAAAAGAAGAAAGAATGTTTGAGTAGCAATATGGAATGTTGGTAGTACATTAAATCAACAGTCTCAACTCTGTAATCGAGAATAGTCCTGCTCATGTTTAAAAAAATCTTCCAGACCGTTTGAAAATCTGTTTTAGTATCTAGTGCCTGTCTTTGGAGTGCGTTGCCTTAAACACTATATCTGCGTCAAAGATATCGAAAAACTTCACGAAAATTCATGAAATTTGAAGTCACTTCATCACAAAGTCAGCAACAGCACCATCTCTTAATAAGAAGGGCACTCAAAAATCGGCAATTACGTTTTTCGGTTAAACATGACCTATATCATATGTCCCTCATTTCCAACAGGAATTTTGTAGGAACCCTTTCCAACATCACATAATACGCTTTTCCCTTTGTTTAAAATCTGAAAAACACACTCACTCCCACACACATTCACACAAATAATCAACGAACAAAAAGGTACGTTAAGCTTTATAAAAACTCTTAAAATAATAAAATGAAACGACACGCAGCACTGTAATTCCTTTTCACAAACAAAATAAATACCACATTCGAAAAAAGGTATCTAAAAATCACAAAACTTCAACATTGAAAAATAACGCTCAATTAAATTTTTCGTGTGAAGTAATGTAAACAATTTCCGTTGGCATTAGCCAATCCCACTATGGCCACAAAGAAAATATGTAGACAATTTTATTTTGGAACAACAGGTCTTTCTTAACACTTTTTTTACTGGTTCTCAGCGGAATCCTCAAAATGTTTTTGATGTCTATACAAGCCTAACCTTACTGGTACTTATTGTGCTACTTAACACTCCCTAAGTGAAAACTTATATTTATGTTTCCAAAACGCCATCAAAACATTCTTTGACCTTTCTAAGCAAAAATGTTGGTATAAAAAGATACCAGTCGACTTTCTCATAAACATCATTTGTCACATTCTTTACCTGTACTAATAGAATTTTATGGGAAGCGCTGTAAAATTCGAAAATTCATACATATCGATTTCTTTACTTCACCTTACTTCTTCCATCTATCTATTGATAATACGTCGTTATATTCTATATACTTATGTGAAAATGTACTCGGTATAATATAAAGAAAAAGTTTACTGCATACAACATAAATAGTACTTAGATCGGTAAGGTGAGGCATATATGAAATACTAAACATGGAATGGAATATTATGGCATTGTTCCTTATGCTGGATTGTATGGCAAACTCATTTCAAGGGTCAAGGTTAGAGGTGATGGTTCAATACGTTAGCTTTAAATAAGGTTATTAGGCATCATATACATGGAATGAGTACAAGTGGGGCTAATCTTGTATGTTATATTGAATAAGAAAGCCAAAGTATATTCGTTCAATCTGCAGAGGGCCTTATAATGGTGACGCATAAAGGTAATACAGAAGATAAGAAAATTATCCCCATGTTTCTTTTTCGGTCGGGAAAAAAACTGTTTTGCTCTCAGTTATAGGTCCGATGTCTGTAAAATCGTTAAGATATTTTTGTATCAGTCACCAGTCACGTTTGATTGCCCCAGTTCAAGGTTGTTCTTTCAATCACCTTTCCTTCACGTTTTTTTCATTTTGTCATCCATTTTAAAACCTACTATCAATTTTTTTGTTTCAACGAAAATTCCGAATTGTAAGTCTATGTCGATTCAGGCAACAAAAAAAATCCAATTTCGAATTTAGATTTACCTCTTGCCGCCGTGGTATGAATATTGTGAAAATCACATTTTCTGTGCATAAATATATCTACATGAATAAATTTCGACGAAATCATGACTCTCACTTTTCATATATATATATACTATGCTACAATCGACCATTTATTAATTTGAAAAACAAATAGTTGAAATGAAATTTTCGATCACGAACATTCCGATGTGGAACTGTGTGCGGTTTTCAGTTCATGTTAAAATCTATTAAAAGTTGATGGTGTTTTTATGCCGACAAAGTTTATTTGTTTTTTTGGGCAATAAATTTGTTTTTTTTTGCCTCAACAATAACTCTTGTTTTCCATATCAAAAAACAGTAAAAATCTTACAGGTGCTAGGTTAAGTTTGTGACTTTAAGCATTTGACACACTGATTCTTTGACTACTTTTTTATTGATGGACAAACTTTTATTACTGGGCAAGGATTAAGCTTAAGCTTTTCCAAGCAGTCAAGCATATTACATAAATCAAATCTTTTGCTTCTTTTGATATATTGATGCAAAATCTTTTACTTCATTAGTTTCGGTAACATTTCGGTAACAAAATATTTTGCTATATAGCATTACTTAAACCTCATCATTCATTTTTCATCATCGTTGTCTGTAACAGATGACATAGGTTAGTAATAGGTCACTTTTCAGAAAGTTCACCTAGACAGTATCAGATGAGATCTTTAAAAACACATTTACGTACATCAAAGGTGTGTAAATAGTATGTTACGTACCTGCAGGAAAATTTGGGAAAACCCAGAGACTAGCGTCCGGTAAGGACTTTTCACAGTCACAAACAGTGGTGTAAAGTGCAATTAACCGCGCGCTGGCATGTAAAAATATTCTTCGAATTTTCGTACTTTTTTCAACCTTACGCAAGCAAGTAACACCTAGTTTTTGATGTTAAGGCGTTAGTTTTCCTGCCATTGATACATAAACAGCTGGAGGTTATCGCTAATTTTTTCTAATTGAAGGACAAGGAAACGATTAGTATTAACCAATCTTCAACGTAAATAAATTAAGTCAATTCAGTCAATTTTATCCTTAAGCATTTGTCTCCAGTTGTTCATGAAAAATCCAAATTAATATAATATGAATCCCCGGAATTTTTGCTGACGCTTTCGGTATCCAGATCACCCGTATAAAAATTTTAATTGCCGCACTTTTTATTCAAGAGACCGTTAAAGAAATGAACTCGAATTTTGTACTTAAAACGATATACCGCGATATCGTTTAACTTTTTTACGAGGTAAGGCAATAAACCTATAGCATTGTTATTAACTACTTTTACTACGGATTTTTATCTTGATGAGAGCCACTTAATATTTTCTACAACAAAGTATAAGAATTCAATATTGAAAGCTTCGGTTAAGCATTTAATAAATCCATGGAAATAAATTTCTATATAAATAAAACCAACTCTGCTAGAAAAAATGTCATGAATAATTGACCAATTCTTTTATATCTTTTCTTCTGTGTCTGCAAAGAACCTATGCGAGCAATATATCTCCCTAGGGACATAGATAAGAGCGTTGTTCCGTGAAGGAATCAACATTCAACTAAGCAACAGGTTCGTATATACATTATGTAGATTATCGATATATACGTTCAATATACCATCCATAAATCTTTTAGTGGCAGTTATTTAACTTACACTCTATATCCACAAACGAACGTATAATGAATCCATATATGACTCTATGAGTAAATAGAGTCGAGTCTATTGTTTATGTAGTGATGGTGATGGCTAAATTAATTCCAGATAATATACTTTACGTGTATAATGATGTATTTCAACAACATCACATGCTTCGAGAGATGTACGTGAAATGAAATATTGAGTACTGGACTACTGTCAACTAATTGATGGCACGTTTCCACACTAAAACACGAGCCGAATATTGAAATGTGGCTATTTCAGGAATCCTTTTTAAAAATAGACCTTAAAACTCTTCGGATTAATGCTCGTTCAAATGATATTTTTTTTGTTTGTATCTACAAAAAGAATTCGTTGCCATTCTGCTAAACCCGACCAACGAGAATGTATCGATAACTGAATATTTGCCGAGGTATAAAAATAAAACTTTAAAAGCTGTGTGTATTCGAGAAAAATTTGAAAATAGTCCCAAAAAGCAGTACTCCTACTGTTTCAATTACACAATGAGCGTTTAGAACCCCACCATACTCTATAGACATTACCAACGAAGAAAAGACCCTGAAACTGTCAACAACACCAACTTATTTATATAAGATTCAAACATCACAGCGTCAGTCAATCCCGCACAAGTCTTACCAAACTCATATTCACACATGAAAAAGGACAACTCAACAATAGCAAAATATGGCAACGATCATTGAATTGGAGAATAAGAAACATTATAGTGAGTCTAACTATATCATCCATGTGAAAAGTTTAATTTCCGTAAGTGTAATCATTCTTCTCTATCCCATAGCAACGGAATACAAAGAGTTAATTTTCAAATCAATTTACGGTTAATTATATAAAATCAAATTTAAATTAAATCTCATTATCAAAGCCTTTCAGTTTGACTTTGAAATCGAGTCCTATTCAATACGCACATCATAATCTGATACGAAATAAACACAAACTTTTGTTCCAACATTTGCAATGGTATAAAGTTTTAAAGCCTTGGACTGTCGTTTATTTTATCACTAAACATCTTTCTTCAGTAAACAAAATAATTTCCGAAAACATGGTACACAAAAAGGTTTACTTCTCGGAATTGTCTCATTGATTGACATTATTTAGAAAGCTTTCATGCTGTTGTTGGTATCAAAATACATGTTTTATGTCTCTAAGAGCTTTGTCGAGAAAAATAAACAGTAAACTTTAGCTATTTTAGTCTTACATAGGAAAGATACATTTCCCTAAACAAATGAAGTACTAGATTATTTTATGAAATCAACATTTCAATATATTACTCCATTTATTAAAAATGTTTCTTAATATATCATACAATATCCGTTACTGTGTTTGTTTTAACATTCGATTTAGTGCATTCGATGCTGATTCCATAAGTTTGGGAAAAAAGTGTTTTACATATTTCTATAGCCTTTGTTATAAAAAGTTGTTGTCAATGTTCATGTCAGTAAGAAAAGCTGTATTATATCAATATGGAATGAGTCGGGTCGGGTCCTTGTACTACCTTATCACTAGCTTTATATCTAATAATATGATTGTACTCACTTCTGTGTGCCTTATCGGTAGGATCACGTCTTAGTACACACGTCGTTTAGATGCACATATCGGTCCAGAGTCAACATCATGGATGACTATTTTAATAGCTTCACCATCCATTGATGTTTGACGTCGAGGCGCTTCCAAATCCTCCAAAGCTGGTGGTTGAAATGGCGTCGGTGTTAAATTAATACTTGTTGGTATTGCGCCTCTATCTCTTAGTGCAGCAATATCAGGTCTATGTAAGTAAATAGTGTAAGTAATGTAAAGTACTGTGATGACGAATAGTTACTTACAGTTGAGATCCTCTTCTTCTCATTCGTCTGTCTTCTTCAACCATTAAAACCTTGAAAAGAGAACATAAACGTTTGTTATTAAGTACAAAATTGTTTTGAGATTGATTTAAAATAATTTCTTAGAGACGAGATTTAGCTTCACGAAATTTAGTCGTCACTTACTGGACTTCCATTATCCGGACTGGGAGAATTGTCATTCTGTGGCATATCGTCGGTAGCAGCAATACGAAACGATGC
>NW_023503625.1:0-14094 GCF_014529535.1 Bradysia coprophila
TTAATTTTACTTTTTTGGCCATACATTATGACCAAAAAATGGCATTGTTACAAAAAGTTAAAAAAAAATTCTCTCCAAATTCCATGAAATTTTAACTGTATGTATGAAATGCTTATCAAACCATATTACCCAAAATTTCATGCAATTCTGAGACAAAAAAATTTTAATTTTACTTTTTTGGCCATACATTATGACCAACAAATGGCATTGTTACAAAAAATTTAAAAAAAAATCTCTCCAAATTCCATGAAATTTTACCGGTATGTATGAAATGCTAATCAAACCATATAGCCAAAATTTCATGCAATTCTGAGACAAAAAATTTTTAATTTTACTTTGTTGGCCAAAAAATGGCATTGTTACAAAAAATAAATAAAAAATCCCTCCAAATTCCATGAAATTTTAACTGTATGTATGAAATGCTAATCAAGCCATATAGCCAAAATTTCATGCAATTCTGAGACAAAAATTTTTAATTTCACTTTTTTGGCCATATATTATGACCAAAAAATGGCATTGTTACAAAAAGGAAAAAAAAAATCTCTACAAATTCCATGAAATTTTAACTGTATGTATGAAATGCTAATCAAACCATATAGCCAAAATTTCATGCAATTCTGAGACAAAAAATTTTTAATTTTACTTTTTTGCCATACCTTATGACCAAAATGGCATTGTTACAAAAAAATTTAAAAAAAATATCTCCAAATTCCATGAAATTTTAACTGTATGTATGAAATGCTAATCAAACCATATAGCCAAAATTTCATGCAATTCTGAGACAAAAAATTTTTAATTTTACTTTTATGGACATACATGTCTAAAAGTATCAACAAAGCAAGGAGATCAGATGAAAGAAAATATAATGTCCAATTGGCTCAAAACATAATTGAAGCTAACTGCAATATGAAAGTCCTACGGAGAAAAATGACAAACGCCAAAAAAGAAATCTTCAAATTACGAGACAAAACAGGAACGATCCAAACGGATCGAAATGCGATATTAAACATTGCAACAGAATTTTATGAGAATTTGTTTTCTTCAGCAAGACAGAGCCCAACGGAAGAAACCGAAGATAGACCAATAATAAGAAACGTGGGATCGGAGGATATGCCCGACATAACTGTTGATGAAGTCAAGCTGCAGTAGCCGAGATGAAAAACAAAAAGTCTCCCGGAGAAGATGGTTTCCAGTGGAAGCCATTAAACTAGGTGGAGACTCATTATTAAAGGCAATCACGGCTTTGTTTAATCAATGTCTCCAATGGAAGAAGTACCAGAAGCCTGGGAAAATGCGGTAATTACATTGCTGCATAAAAAAGGAGACATAACAAAGCTGGAAAATTACCGACCCATAAGCCTATTGTCAACACTCTACAAGTTGTTTATGAAAATCATTACGAAGAGGAACACTAACAAGTTCGACTTCTACCAACCTGTTGAACAAGCTGCTTTCAGATCTGGTTTCAGCACAAACGACCATTTGCAGGTGATGAGAACGCTTATTGAGAAGTGTCGTGAATACAACATCGACATAGTCTTGCTATTCATAGACTTCGAAAAAGCTTTCGATTCAGTGGAAACATGGTCGATATTGGACGCATTAGACGAATGTAGAGTAGACTCAAGGTACTCCAACACAATTCGATATGTGTACAAAAATGCTACTTCATGTATAAAACTTCATAAGAGCACGGAGAAATTCAGAATTGGCCGAGGTGTAAGGCAGGGTGACACCATTTCACCGAAATTATTCACGGCGATTCTGCAGAGTATTTTTAGGAAGTTAAACTGGAGTAAAATGGGAATAAAGATAAATGGAGAGTACCTGAGCAATCTCCGCTTCGCTGATGACATTGTACCGATAGCAGCGAATCTAGGTCAGGCTCAGCTTATGCTACAACAGTTAAGTGAAGAGGCGAGCAAAGTTGGCCTCAAGATGAACTTATCGAAAACAAAAGTCATGACCAACATCGGGGACGATAGAGAAATCAAAATTGGTGACACTGTCATTGAACGAGTCGACAGCTATGTATATCTAGGACATAAACTGAAGTTAGGTCTGGACAACCAAACTGCAGAAATAAGACGTAGGATTGGTCTTGCATGGGCAGCGTTCGGAAAACTCAGACTAATTTTCAAAAGCAAAATGAATAATAGTCTGAAACGCAAAGTTTTCGACACTTGTGTCCTTCCAGTGCTCACTTATGGAGCGGAAACGTTAACTTTAACAAAAGCATCCGAAGATAAATTGAGAGTGACACAAAGAGCCATGGAACGGAGTATGCTTGGAATAACACTCAGAGACAGAATGACGAATCAATGGATTCGACAACAAACCAGGGTCGTTGATGTCATGGAAAGAATAGCATCTCTGAAATGGAGCTGGGCGGGACATATTGCAAGAAGGACAGACGAACGTTGGACCAAAAAGATCATGAACTGGCGACCATATAAAAGACGAGCTATAGGTAGACCACCAGAGAGATGGACAAACGGAATTAAGAATATTGCAGGTACAAACTGGCAGCAAATGGCAATGGATCGTACGAAATGGAAAGAAGTTGGAGAGGCCTACATCCAGCAGTGGATAGAAACAGGCTGAAAAGAAGAAGAAAGAAGAAGAAGGACATACATTATGACCAAAAATGGCATTGTTACAAAAAATTTAAAAAAATTCTCTCCAAATTCCATGAAATTTTAACTGTATGTATGAAATGCTAATCAAACCATATAGCCAAAATTTCATGCAATTCTGATACAAAAAATTTTTAATTTTACTTTTTTGGCCATACATTATGACCAAAAAATGGCATTGTTACAAAAAATTTAAAAAAAAATATCTCCAAATTCCATGAAATTTTAAATGTATGTATGAAATGCTAATCAAACCATATAGCCAAAATTTCATGCAATTCTGAGACAAAAATTTTTTAATTTTACGTTCTTGGCCATACATTATGACCAAAAAGTGGCATTGTTACAAAAAATTTAAAAAAAATTCTATCCAAATTCCATGAAATTTTATCTGTATGTATGAAATGCTAATCAACGATATAGCCAAAATTTCATGCAATTCCGAGACAAAAATTTTTTAATTTTACTTTTTTGGCCATACATTATGACAAAAAAAAATGGCATTGTTACAAAAAATTTAAAAAAAATTCTCTCCAAATTCCATGAAATTTTAACTGTATGTCTGAAATACTAATCAACCCATATAGCCAAAATTTCATGCAATTCTAACACAAAAAATTTTAATTTTACTTTTTTGGCCATACATCATGACCAAAAAATGGCATTGTTACAAAAAATGTAAAAAAAAAATCTCTCTAAATTCCATGAAATTTTAACTGTATGTATGAAATGCTAATCAAACCATATAGCCAAAATTTCATGCAATTCTGAGACAAAAAATTTTAATTTTACTTTTTGGCCATACATTATGACCAAAAAATGGCATTGTTAACAAAAATGTAAAAAAAAATTCTCTCCAAATTCCATGAAATGTTACTGTATGTATGAAATGCTAATCAAACATATAGCCAAATTTCAATGCAATTCTGAGACAAAAATTTTTAATTTTACTTTTTTGGCCATACATTATGGACCAAAAAATGGCATTGTTACAAAAAATTTGAATAAAATTCTCTCCAAATTCCACGAAATTTTAACTGTATGTATGAAATGCTAATCAAACCATATAGCCAAAATTTCATGCAATTCTGAGACAAAAATTTTAATTTTACTTTTATGGACATACATTATGACCAAAAATGGCATTGTTACAAAAAATTTAAAAAAATTCTATCAAATTCCATGAATTTTATCTGTATCTGAAAATTTAGAAACTAAATGGTTTTTTAGGCTGGTTGAAATGTGTTTTTTCACTAACCACTGCGCACCGTTGAAACACACTAAAACTCACTTGCCTTATTTATTTTGATCAAAATATCCAAATGAATTTTTTTACACGTAAATAAAAAAAATTGAAAATCTTAGAAACTAAAAGTTTTTTTAGGCAGGTTGTAAATGTGTTTTTTCACTAACCACTGCGCACCGTTGAAACACACTAAAACGTGCTTGCCTTATTTATTATGTTCAAAATATCCAAATGAATTTTTTTCATGAAAATTAAAAAATTAAAAATCTTAGAAACTAAATGGTTTTTCAGCAGGTTGAAACTGTGTTTTTTTCACTAACTACTGCGCACCGTTAAAACAAACTAAAAACTCACTTGTTAACATTATTTTGTTCAAAATATCAAATGAATTTTTTTTACACGTAAATAAAAAAATTGAAAATCTTAGAAACTAAAAGTTTTTTTAGCAGGTTGTAAATGTGTTTTTTCACTAACCACTGCGCACACGTTGAAACACACTAAAAACTCACTTGCCTTATTTATTATGTTCAAAATATCCAAATGAATTTTTTTACATGAAAATAAAAAAATTGAAAATTTAGAAACTAAATGGTTTTTTAGCTGGTTGAAAATGTGTTTTTTCACTAACACCAGCTGCGCACCGTTGAAACACACTAAAAACTCACTTGCCTTATTTATTTTGATCAAAATATCCAATTGAATTTTTTTACACGTACATAAAAAAAATTGAAAATCTTAGAACTAAAAGTTTTTTTAGGCAGGTTGTAAATGTATTTTTTCACTAACCACTGCGCACCGTTGAAACACACTAAAACTCCTTGCCTTATTTATTATGTTCAAATATCCAAATAAATTTTTTTCATGAAAATAAAAAAAATAAAAATCTTAGAACTAAATGGTTTTTAGCTGGTTGAAACTGTGTTTTTTTCACTAACCACTGCGCACCGTTGAAACACACTAAAAACTCACTTGCTTACATTATTTTGTTCAAATATCCGAATGAATTTTTTTATTACATGAAATAAAAAAAAAATGAAAATCTAGAAACTAAAAGGTTTTTAGCTTGTTGTAGATGTCTTTTTTCACTAACCGCAGCGCACCGTTGAAAACACACTAAAACTCACTTGCTACATTGTTTTGTTCATTTTGAACCAAATGAATTTTTTTACACGTAAATAAAAAAATTGAAAATCTTAGAAACTAAAAGTTTTTTAGGCAGGTTGTCAATGTGTTTTTTCCACCGTTGAAACACACTAAAACTCATATGCCTGATTATTTTCTTCGAAAATATCCAAATGTATTTTTTTACATGAAAATAAAAAAAAATGAAAATCTTAGAAACTAAAAGGTTTTTTAGCTTGTTGTAAATGTGTTTTTTCACTAACCGCTGCGCACCGTTGTAACACACTAAAACTCAGTTGCCTACATTATTTTGTTCAAAATATCCAAATGAATTTTTTTACACGTAAATAAAAAAAATTGAAATCTTAGAAACTAAAAGTTTTTTTAGCAGGTTGTAAATGTGTTTTTTCACTAACCACTGCGCACCGTTGAAACACACTAAAAACTCACTTGCCTTATTTATTATGTTCAAAATATCCAAATGAATTTTTTTACATGAAATAAAAAAATTGAAAATCTTAGAAACTAAATGGTTTTTTAGCTGGTTGAAACTGTGTTTTTTCACTAACCACTGCGCACCGTTGAAACACACTAAAAACTCACTTGCCTTATTTATTTTGATCAAAATATCCAATTGAATTTTTTTACACGTACATAAAAAAAATTGAAATCTTAGAAACTAAAAGTTTTTTTAGCAGGTTGTAAATGTATTTTTTCACTAACCACTGCGCACCGTTGAAACACACTAAAAACTCCTTGCCTTATTTATTATGTTCAAAATATCCAAATGAATTTTTTTCATGAAAATAAAAAAAATAAAAATCTTAGAAACTAAATGGTTTTTTAGCTGGTTGAAACTGTGTTTTTTTCACTAACCACTGCGCACCGTTGAAACACACTAAAAACTCACTTGCTTACATTATTTTGTTCAAAATATCGATTGAATTTTTTTATTACATGAAAATAAAAAAAAAATTGAAAATCTAGAAACTAAAAGGTTTTTAGGCTTGTTGTAGATGTCTTTTTTCACTAACCGCAGCGCACCGTTGAAACACACTAAAAACTCACTTGCCTACATTGTTTTGTTCATTTTGAACCAAATGAATTTTTTTACACGTAAATAAAAAAAATTGAAAATCTTAGAAACTAAAAGTTTTTTAGCAGGTTGTCAATGTGTTTTTTCACCGTTGAAACACACTAAAAACTCATATGCCCTGATTATTTTCTTCGAAATATCCAAATGTATTTTTTTACATGAAAATAAAAAAAAATGAAATCTTAGAAACTAAAAGGTTTTTTTAGCTTGTTGTAAATGTATTTTTTCACTAATTTTGCGCACCGTTGAAACACACTAAAAACTCACTTGCTTACATTATTTTGTTCAAGATATCTGAATGAATTTTTTTACAAGTAAATAAAAAAAAATTGAAAATCTTAGAAACTAAAAGGTTTTTTAGCTGGTTGTAAATGTGTTTTTTAATAAACACTGCGCACCGTTGAAACACACTAAAAACTCACTTGCCTACATTATTTTGTTCGAAATATCTAAATGAATTTTTTACATGTAAATAAAAAACAATGAAATCTTAGAAACTAAAAGGTTTTTAGCTGGTTGTCAATGTGTTTTTCACTAATTTCTGCGCACCGGTGAAACACACTAAAAACTCACTTGCTTACATTATTTTGTTCAAAATAACCGAATGAATTTTTTTACATATAAAAAAAAATGAAAATCTTAGAAACTAAAAGATTTTATAGCTGGTTGTAAATGTGTTTTTTCACTAATTACTGCGCACCGGTGAAACACACTAAAAACTCACTTGCCTACATTATTTTGTTCAAATATCCAAATGATTTTTTTTACATGAAAATAAAAAAATTGAAATCTTAGAAACTAAAGGTTTTTAGCTGGTTGTCAATGTGTTTTTTCACTAATTTCTGCGCACCGGTGAAAACACTAAAAATCACTTGCTTACATTATTTTGTTCAAAATAACCGAATGAATTTTTTACATATAAAAAAAAATGAAAATCTTAGAAACTAAAAGATTTTATAGCTGGTTGTAAATGTGTTTTTTCACTAATTATGCGCCCGGTGAAACACACTAAAAACTCACTTGCCTACATTATTTTGTTCAAAATAACCGAATGAATTTTTTTACAAAATAAAAAAATGAAAATCTTAGAAACTAAAAGGTTTTTTAGCTTGTTGTCAATGTGTTTTTTCACTAACCACTGCGCACCGGTCGAAACACAAGTAAAAACTCATTTGCCTACATTATTTTGTTCAAAATATCCAAATGATTTTTTTTACATGTAAATAAAAAAAATGAAAATCTTAGAAACTAAAAGATTTTTTAGCTGGTTGTAAATGTGTTTTTTTACTAATTACTGCGCACCGGTTGAAACACACTAAAAACTCACTTGCCTACATTATTTTGTTCAAAATAACCGAATGAATTTTTTTACATATAAATAAAAAAAATGAAAATCTTAGAAACTAAAAGGTTTTTTAGCTTGTTGTCAATGGGTTTTTCACTAACCACTGCGCACCGTTGAAACACAGTAAAAACTCCACTTGCCTACATTATTTTGTTCAAAATATCCAAATGATTTTTTTACATGTAAACAAAAAAAAAAATGAAAATCTTAGAAACTATAAGGTTTTTAGCTTGTTGTAGATGTGTTATTTCACTAACCACTGCGCACCGTTGAAATACACTAAAACTCACTTGCGTACATTATTTTGTTCGAAATATACAAATGAATTTGTTTACATGTAAATAAAAAAAATTGAAAATATTAGAAACTAAAAGGTTTTTTAGCTGGTTGTCAATGTGTTTTTTCACTAATTTCTGCGCACCGGTGAAACACACTAAAAACTCACTTGCCTACATTATTTTGTTCAAAATATCCAAATGAATTTTTTTACATGAAAATAAAAAAAATTGAAAATCTTAGAAACTAAAAGGTTTTTAGCTGTTTGTAAATGTGTTTTTTTACTAACCACTGCACACCGTTGAAACACACTAAAAAGTAACTTGCCTTATTTATTATGTTCAAAATATCCAAATGAATTTTTTTACATGAAAATAAAAAAATTGAAATCTTAGAAACTAAATGGTTTTTTAGCTGGTTGAAACTGTGTTTTTTCACTAACCACTTCGCACCGTTGAAACACACTAAAAACTCACTTGCCTACATTATTTTGTTCAAAATTCTCTCTAAATTCCATGAATTTTAACTGTATGTATGAAATGCTAATCAAACCATATAGCCAAAATATCATGCAATTCTGAGACAAAAAATTTTTAATTTTACTTTTTTGGCCATACATCATGACCAAAAATGGCATTGTTACAAAAAATTAAAAAAAATTATCTCCATATTCCATGAAATTTTAACTGTATAACAGATAAACAGATAAAATTTCATGGAATTTGGATAGAATTTTTTTTTAATTTTTTGTAACAATGCCATTTTTTGGTCATGATGTATGGCCATAAAAGTAAAATTAAAATTTTTTGTCTCAGAATTGCATGTAATTTTGGCTATATTGGTTGATTAGTATTTCAGACATACAGTTAAAATTTCATGGAATTTGGAGAGAATTTTTTTTAAATTTTTTGTAACAATGCCATTTTTTTGGTCATAATGTATGGCCAAAAAAGTAAAATTAAAAATTTTTTGTCTCAGAATTGCATGAAATTTTGGCTATATCGTTTGATTAGCATTTCATACATACAGATAAATTTCATGGAATTTGGATAGAATTTTTTTTTAATTTTTTGTAACAATGCCATTTTTTGGTCATGATGTATGGCATAAAAGTAAAATTAAAATTTTTTGTCTCAGAATTGCATGTAATTTTGGCTATATTGGTTGATTAGTATTTCAGACATACAGTTAAAATTTCATGGAATTTGGAGAGAATTTTTTTTACATTTTTTGTAACAATGCCATTTTTTTGGTCATAATTTATGGCCAAAAAAGTAAAATTAAAAATTTTTTGTCTCAGAATTGCATGAAATTTTGGCTATATCGTTTGATTAGCATTTCATACATACAGATAAAATTTCATGGAATTTGGATAGAATTTTTTTAAATTTTTTGTAACAATGCCACTTTTTGGTCATAATGTATGGCCAAGAAAGTAAAATTAAAATTTTTTGTCTCAGAATTGCATGAAATTTTGGCTATATGGTTTGACTAGTTGTTCAGACATACAGTTAAAATTTCATGGAATTTGGAGAGAATTTTTTTTTTGATTTTTTGTAACAATGCCATTTTTTGGTCATAATGTATGGCCAAAAAAGTAAAATTAAAAATTTTTTGTCTCAGAATTGCATGAAATTTTGGCTATATGGTTTGATTAGCATTTCATACATACAGTTAAAATTTCATGGAATTTGGAGAGAATTTTTCTTTTAATTTTTGTAACAATGCCATTTTTTGGTCATAAGGTATGGCCATAAAAGTAAAACTAAAATTTTTTGTCTCAGAATTGCATGAAATCTTGGCTATATGGGTTGATTAGTATTTCAGACATACAGTTAAAATTTCATGGAATTTGGAGAGAATTTTTTTTTAATTTTTTGTAACAATGCATTTTTTTGGTCATAATGTATGGCCAAAAAAGTAAAATTAAAAATTTTTGTCTCAGAATTGCATGAAATTTTGGCTATATCGTTTGATTAGCATTTCATACATACAGATAAAATTTCATGGAATTTGGATAGAATTTTTTTTAAATTTTTTGTAACAATGCCACTTTTTACTCATAATGTATGGCCAAGAAAGTAAAATTAAAAATTTTTTGTCTCAGAATTGCATGACATATTGGCTATATGGTTTGACTAGTATTCAGACATACAGTTAAAATTTCATAGAATTTGGAGAGAATTTTTTTTTTGATTTTTTGTAACAATGCCATTTTTTGGTCATAATGTATGGCCAAAAAAGTAAAATTAAAAAATTTTTGTCTCAGAATTGCATGAAATTTTGGCTATATCGTTTGATTAGCATTTCATACATACAGATAAAATTTCATGGAATTTGGATAGAATTTTTTTTAAATTTTTTGTAACAATGCCACTTTTTGGTCAAGAAAGTAAAATTAAAAATTTTTTGTCTCAGAATTGCATGACATTTTGGCTATATGGTTTGACTAGTATTTCAGACATCAGACATACAGTTAAAATTTCATGGAATTTTGAGAGAATTTTTTTTTTGATTTTTTGTAACAATGTCATTTTTTGGTCATAATGTATGGCCAAAAAAGTAAAATTAAAAAATTTTTGTCTAAGAATTGCATGAAATTTTGGCTATATTGATTAGCATTTCATAGATACAGTTAAATCAAAAAATGGCATTGTTACAAAAAAATCTAAAAAAATTCTCTCGAAATTCCATGAAATTTTAACTGTATGTATGAAATGCTAATCAAAATATATACACAAAATTTCATGCAATTCCATGAACTGTATGTCTGAAAGGCTAATCAAACCATATAGCCAAAATTTCATGCAATTCTTAGACAAAAAATTTTTAATTTTACTTTTTTGGCCATACATCATGACCAAAAAATGGCATTGTTACAAAAAATGTAAAAAAAAATCTCTCCATATTCCATGAAATTTTAACTGTATGTATGAAATGCTAATCAAACCATATAGCCAAAATTTCATGCAATTCTGAGACAAAAAATTTTTAATTTTACTTTTTTGGCCATACATTATGACCAAAAAATGGCATTGTTACAAAAAATTAAAAAAAAAAAAAATCTCTCCAAATTTCAGGAAATTTTAATTGTATGTATGAAATGCTAATCAAACCATATAGCCAAAATTTCATGCAATTCTGAGGCAAAAAATTTTTAATTTTACTTTTTTGGCCATACATTATGACCAAAAAATTGCATTGTTTCAAAAAATTAAAAAAAAAAATTCTCTCTAAATTCCATGAAATTTTAACTGTATGTCTGAAATACTAATACCAAATGAATTTCTTTCTTCTTCTTCTTCTTCTTCTTTTTCAGCCTGTTTCTATCCACTGCTGGATGTAGGCCTCTCCAACTTCTTTCCATTTCGTACGATCCATTGCCATTTGCTGCCAGTTTGTACCTGCAATATTCTTAATTCCGTTTGTCCATCTCTCTGGTGGTCTACCTATAGCTCGTCTTTTATATGGTCGCCAGTTCATGATCTTTTTGGTCCAACGTTCATCTGTCCTTCTTGCAATATGTCCCGCCCAGCTCCATTTCAGAGATGCTATTCTTTCCATGACATCAACGACCCTGGTTTGTTGTCGAATCCATTGATTCGTCATTCTGTCTCTGAGTGTTATTCCAAGCATACTCCGTTCCATGGCTCTTTGTGTCACTCTCAATTTATCTTCGGATGCTTTTGTTAAAGTTAACGTTTCCGCTCCATAAGTGAGCACTGGAAGGACACAAGTGTCGAAAACTTTGCGTTTCAGACTATTATTCATTTTGCTTTTGAAAATTAGTCTGAATTTCTTTACATGAAAATAAAAAAAATTTAAAATCTTAGAAACTAAATGGTTTTTTAGCTGGTTTAAAAAGGGTGTTTTTTCACTAACCACTGCGCACCGTTGAAACACACTAAAAACTCACTTGCCTTATTTATTTTAATCAAAATATCCAAATGAATTTTTTTACCACGTACAATAAAAAAAATTGAAAATCTTAGAAACTAAAATAAGTTTTTTTAGGCAGGTTGTAAATGTGTTTTTTTTCACTAACCACTGCGCACCGGTTTGATAACACACTAAAAACGTACTTGCCTTATTTATTATGTTCAAAATATCAAAAAAAAAAAAAATTTTCATGAAAATAACAAAAAAATTAAAAATCTTAGAAACTAAATTGGTTTTTTAGGCAGGTTTGAAACTGTGTTTTTTTCACCTGGCCGGCACCGTTGAAACACACTAAAAACTCACTTGCCTACATTATTTTGTTCAAAATCTCCAAATGAATTTTTTTACACGTAAATAAAAAAAATTGAAAATCTTAGAAACTAAAAGTTTTTTTAACAGGTGTTGTAAATGTGTTTTTTCCACTAACCACTGCGCACCGTTGAATATTTATTATGTTCAAAATATCCAAATGAATTTTTTTACATAAAAATAAAAAAAATTGAAAATCTTAGAAACTAAATGGTTTTTTAGCTGGTTGAAACTGTGTTTTTTCACTAACCACTGCGCACCGTTGAAACACACTAAAAACTCACTTGCCTTATTTATTTTGATCAAATATCCAAATGAATTTTTTTACACGTAAATAAAAAAAATTGAAAATCTTAGAAACTAAAAGTTTTTTTAGCAGGTTGTAAATGTGTTTTTTCACTAACCACTGCGCACCGTTGAAACACACTAAAACGTGCTTGGCCTTATTTATTATGTTCAAAATATCCAAATGAATTTTTTTTCATGAAAATTAAAAAATTAAAAATCTTAGAAACTAAATGGTTTTTCAACAGGTTGAAACTGTGTTTTTTCACTAACTACTGCGCACCGTTAAAACAACTAAAAACTCACTTTCTACATTATTTTGTTCAAAATATCCAAATGAATTTTTTTTACACGTAAATAAAAAAATTGAAAATCTTAGAAACTAAAGTTTTTTTAGCAGGTTGTAAATGTGTTTTTTCACTAACCACTGCGCACCGTTGAAACACACTAAAAACTCACTTGCCTTATTTATTATGTTCAAAATATCCAAATGAAAATAAAAAAAATTGAAAATCTTAGAAACTAAATGGTTTTTTAGCTGGTTGAAACTGTGTTTTTTCACTAACCACTGGCGCACCGTTGAAACACACTAAAAACTCACTTGCCTTATTTATTTTGATCAAATATCCAATTGAATTTTTTTACACGTACATAAAAAAAATTGAAAATCTTAGAAACTAAAAGTTTTTTTAGCAGGTTGTAAATGTGTTTTTTCACTAACCACTGCGCACCGTTGAAACACACTAAAAACTCACTTGCCTTATTTATTATGTTCAAATATCCAAATGAATTTTTTTCCATGAAATAAAAAAAAATAAAATCTTAGAAACTAAAATGGTTTTTTAGCTGTTGAAACTGTGTTTTTTCACTAACACTGCGCACCGTTGAAACACACAAAAATCATTGCTTACATTATTTTGTTCAAAATATCCGAATGAATTTTTTTATACATATAAAATAAAAAAAAATTGAAAATCTCTAGAAACTAAAGAGTTTTTTAGCGTGTTGTAGATGTCTTTTTTCATAACCCAGCGCACCGGTTGAAACACACTAAAAACTCACTTGCCTACATTGTTTTGTTCAAATAATCCAAATGATTTTTTTATACTAAATAAAAAAAATGAAAATCTTAGAAACTAAAAAGTTTTTTTAGCATGGTTGTCAATGTGTTTTTCACCGTTGAAACACACTAAAAAACTCATATGCCTACATTATTTTGCTTCGAAATATCCAAATGTATTTTTTTACCATGAAAAAAAAAAAATGAAAATCTTAGAAACTAAAGGTTTTTAGCTGTTGTCAATGTGTTTTTTCACTAACCGCTGCGCACCGTTGAAACACACTAAAAACTCATTGCCTACATTATTTTGTGTTCAATATATCCAAATGAATTTTTTACATGTAATAAAAAAATTGAAAATCTTAAGAAACTAAAAGGTTTTTTAGCTGGTTGTAATATGTGTTTTTTCACTAATTTCTGCAGCACGGTTGAAACACACTAAAAAGTCAACGTTGCTACATTATTTGTTCAAAATATCCAGAATGAATTTTTTTACATGAAATAAAAAAAAATTTGAAAATCTTAGAAACTAAAGAGGTTTTTAGCTGTCGTTGTAACTGTGTTTTTTCACTAACCATGCGCACCGTTGAAACACACTAAAAACTCACTTGCCTACATTATTTTGTTCAAATATCTAAATGAATTTTTTACATGTAAATAAAAAATTGAAACATCTAGAAAAACTAAATGGTTTTTTAAGCATGGTTGCAAACCTGTGTTTTTCATACATTGCGCACCGTTGGACACACACTAAAAACCTCAGTTGCCTCATTAATTTTG
>NW_023503626.1:0-17771 GCF_014529535.1 Bradysia coprophila
CACTGCGCACCGTTGAAACACACCAATAAAAACTCACTTGCCTACATTATTTTGTTCAAGATATCCAAATGAATTTTTTTACATGTAATTAAAAAAAAATTGAAAATCTTAGAAACTAAAAGGCTTTTTAATTGGTTGAAAATGTTGTTTTTTCACTAACCACTGCGCACCGTTGAAACACACTAAAAATTCTTTTGCCTACATTATTTTGTTCAAGATATCCAAATGATTTTTTTACATGTAATTAAAAAAAAAAAATTAGAAACTAAAAGGCTTTTTAATTGTTGAAAATTGTTTTTTCACTAACCACTGCGCACGTTGAAAAACACACCAAAAATCACTTGCCTACATTATTTTGTTCAAAATATCCAAATGAATTTTTTTACACGAAAAAAAAAAAATTTGAAAATTTCAGAAATTAAAAAGTTTTTTAGCTGGTTGTAAATGTGTTTTTTCACTAACCACTGCGCACCGTTGAAACACACTAAAAAGTCACTTGCATACATTATTTTGTTCAAAATATCCAAATGAATTTTTTTACATGTAAATAAAAAAAATTGAAAATTTCAGAAATTAAAAAGTTTTTTAGCTGGTTGTAAATGTGTTTTTTGCTAACCACTGCGCACCGTTGAAACACACTAAAAACTCACTTGCCTACATTATTGTGTTCAAAATATCCATATGAATTTTTTTTACACGTAAATAAAAAAATTGAAAATCTTAGAAACTAAAAGTTTTTTTTAAATGAAAGTAAAATAAAATGATCGAGTCTGGTTTTTGACAATTGAATTTCAATTGTCAAAAACCAGACTCGATCATTTTATTTTGCTTTTACCTTAGTTGGTTGTAAATGTGTTTTTTCACTAACCACTGCGCACCGTTGGAACACACTAAAAAATCACTTGCCTACATTATTTTTTTCAAAATATCCAAATGAACTTTTTTACACGTAAATAAAAAAATTGAAAATTTCAAAAATTAAAAAGTTTTTTAGCTGGTTGTAAATGTGTTTTTTCACTAACCACTACGCACCGTTGAAACACACTAAAAACTCACTTGCCTACAATATTTTGTTCAAAATATCCAAATGAATTTTTTAACATGTAAATAAAAAAGATTGAAAATCTTAGGAACTAAAAGGTTTTTTAGTTGGTTGTAAATGTGTTTTTTCACTAACCACTGCGCACCGTTAAAACACACTAAAAACTCACTTGCCTACATTATTGTGTTCAAAATATCCATATGACTTTTTTTACATGTAAATAAAAAAATTGAAAATCTTCGAAACTAAAAGTTTTTTTTAAATGAAAGCAAAATAAAATGATCGAGTCTGGTTTTTGACAATTGAATTTCAATTGTCAAAAACCAGACTCGATCATTTTATTTTGCTTTTACCTAAGTTGGTTGTAAATGTGTTTTTTCACTAACCACTGCGCACCGTTGGAACACACTAAAAAATCACTGCCTACATTATTTTGTTCAAAATATCCAAATGAACATAAAAAAATTGAAAATCTTAGAAACTAAAAGTTTTTTTAGTTGGTCGTAAATGTGTTTTTTCACCAACCACTACGCACCGTTGAAACACACTAAAAACTCACTTGCCTACATTATTTTGTTCAAAATATCCAAATGAATTTTTTTACACGTAAATAAAAAAATTGAAAATTTCAAAAAATAAAAAGTTTTTTAGCTGGTTGTAAATGTGTTTTTTCACTAACCACTGCGCACCGTTGAAACACACTAAAAACTCACTTGCCTACATTATTGTGTTCAAAATATCCATATGAATTTTTTTACACGTAAATAAAAAAATTGAAAATTTCATAAATTAAAAAGTTTTTTAGCTGGTTGTAAATGTGTTTTTTCACTAACAACAGCGCACTGTTGAAACACACTAAAAACTCACTTGCCTATATTATTTTTTTCAAGATATCCAAATGAATTTTTTTACATGTAATTAAAAAAAAATTGAAAATCTTAGAAACTAAAAGGCTTTTTAATTGGTTGAAAATGTGTTTTTTCACTAACCACTGCGCACCGTTGAATAACACTAAAAAATCACTTGCCTACATTATTTTGTTCAAAATATCCAAATGAATCTTTTTACATGTAAATAAAAAAAAATTGAAAATCTTAGAAACTAAAAGGTTTTTTAGTTGGTTGTAAATGTGTTTTCTCACTAACAACAGCGCACCGTTGAAACACACCAAAAAATCACTTGCCTACATTATTTTGTTCAAAATATCCAAATGAATTTTTTTACACGTAAATAAAAAAATTGAAAATTTCTTAAATTAAAAAGTTTTTTAGCTGGTTGTAAATGTGTTTTTTCACTAACAACAGCGCACTGTTGAAACACACTAAAAACTCACTTGCCTACATTATTTTGTTCAAAATATCCAAATGAATTTTTTGACACGTAAATAAAAAAATTGAAAATTTCAGAAATTAAAAAGTTTTTTAGCTGGTTGTAAATGTGTTTTTTCACTAACAACAGCGCACTGTTGAAACACACTAAAAACTCACTTGCATACATTATTTTGTTCAAAATATCCAAATGAATTTTTTTACATGTAAATAAAAAAAATTGAAAATCTTAGAAACTAAAAGGTTTTTTAGTTGGTTGTATTTGTGTTTTCTCACTAACCACTGCGCACCGTTGAAACACACTAAAAAATCACTTGCCTACATTATTTTGTTCAAAATATCCAAATGAATTTTTTGACACGTAAATAAAAAAATTGAAAATTTCAGAAATTAAAAAGTTTTTTAGCTGGTTGTAAATTTGTTTTTTCACTAACAACAGCGCACCGTTGAAACACACCAAAACCCCACTTGCCTACATTATTTTGTTCAAAATATCCAAATGAATTTTTTTACATGTAAATAGGAAAAATTGAAAATCTTAGAAACTAAAAGGTTTTTTAGTTGGTTGTAAATGTGTTTTTCACTAACCACTGCGCACCGTTGAAACACACTAAAAAATCACCTGCCTACATTATTTTGTTCAAAATATCCAAATGAATTTTTTTACACGTAAATAAAAAAATTTGAAAATTTCAGAAATTAAAAAGTTTTTTAGCTGGTTGTTAATGTGTTTTTTCACTAACCACTGCGCACCGTTGAAACACACTAAAAAATCACCTGCCTACATTATTTTGTTCAAAATATCCAAATGAAATTTTTTAAACGTAATTAAAAAAAATTGAAAATTTCAGAAATTAAAAAGTTTTTTAGCTGGTTGTAAATGTGTTTTTTCACTAACAACAGCGCACTGTTGAAACACACTAAAAACTCACTTGCCTACATTATTTTGTTCAAAATATCCAAATGAATTTTTTTACATGTAAATAGGAAAAATTGAAAATCTTAGAAACTAAAAGGTTTTTAAGTTGGTTGTAAATGTGTTTTTCACTAACCACTGCGCACCGTTGAAACACACTAAAAAATCACCTGCCTACATTATTTTGTTCAAAATATCCAAATGAATTTTTTTACACGAAAATAAAAAAATTGAAAATTTCAGAAATTAAAAAGTTTTTTTTGCAACTAAATGACGGAAATCAACTCTTTCTAGCGTAGTAGTCGATAGCATAAGAGTCCACTTTTTTTAACAATGCGACAGATGTGCGAGAAAAGAGTTTGTCGTCCGACAGGTGTGCGAGAAATTTTTTTTCTCGCACTGTTTTTGTGAACATTGATCAATGGAACAAGGCAATAAGAGTAGTCGACAAGTCAGTTTCAATATTCATTCATTTAATGAAATTCCAGTATTGCATTATAATATCTCGAATATTACAAAATTAACAGGCGAAAGTTAAGTAAATGATCCTTAAAAAGGCTTGCCGTGAAACGTACGATAAAAATTGAATGTACAATTGTTGAATTCAGATTTTGTAAAATTTGGAAGGACAGGCGTTTCAGGAGCATCCGAAGAATCTGCACCAGCAGATGCGCCCTCAATTATTGTAATTGATTGTGACATTGTACGGCTGGTATTGCCGGTCGTATCGGAATCGGATGCAGTTCCGATCATCCGAATTTGTTTTGAAGCGAAACTAGCACCATGTGCATCCTCTCGATCAATATTTTCGATGAGCGCAGCAGAAATACCGTCACTTAAACCGGTGATGTTGAGATTAATTTCTTTGGGATCTGAATCACCCAAATTAGCGACAACGTCATGAGAAGTGGTACTTGTAGATGGAAAAACGGTGTTGCTTGCAGATGGAATAGCGGTGGTGCTTGTAGATGGAAAAACGGTGTTGCTTGCAGATGGAATAGCGGTGGTGCTTGTAGATGGAATAGCGGTGTTGCTTGTAGATGGAATAGCGGTGTTGCTTGTAGATGGAATAGCACTCATCGCATTGCTCGACGAAGAACGTTGAAAAGGTACACCTCCGAAAATTTGTGCAGAAATTTTGCGTTTGCTTGTTGCAGATGACTGCACATATCCGGCTGCAACTTTGTCCGATCGCCAACCAAACTGTCGTTTAATGACATAAAGATCCGCACCAGCATCAGCCAACAATGTAGCTGAACTCCGTCGAAAACAATGTCCTGTGTACAAAGCTGGTGCATCCAAACCGCAAAACGTAGCAATTCGTTTGGGTATCGCCCCAACGGTATTGATGCCAACTGCCTGAGTTGTACACTGCCCATTCCGGTAACACACAAAGAATCGATCATGAGGCGTATGTGACTTTCGTAACAACATGTATTTTCGCACGATGCCCAATAAATTGTATCTCAAACCGCCTTCTGTGATAGCGAAATCTCTTGGATCGTAGTTTTTTGTGTCCCCGATGTAAACATGCAAGTAGTCACCGCGATCAACAACATCTTTCACCGACATTTTTGCCAATTCAGCCCGACGACATTCTCCACTGATACCGATAATTAATGCCGCCTGTGATATAAACACCAATAAGCTGTCGTTCATTAATCGAAAAACATTAAAATTTTACCTTCATCATTAAAAATTTATCGTCATCTGCCTCCATGATGAACTTGTTGAAATCGTCGCCCGTCAAAATGCTCGATTTTTTCGCAACATGGCCGACACCGTTTCGTTTCAGAAATGCAATGAGTCCATGAAATTTGCTGATATCGACGCGTCGTTCCTTGTATATCATGCATTTCAGATTCGAATACTCGCTCCAAACAGTTGAAGACTTCATAATCTTCGATTTTTCGTTGAAATAACACAACATCACGTTTTCTGAAATGACTTTCACTCTTTTTTCTTCACACCAACCACAAAACTTTTTGTACACCTTTTCATAATTCAATTTGGATTTTTTCGGCAAAGTTTTTTCAATAGCCTCTGCGGCCGACCGCTCAATATCTGAGCATTCCGATTCATCGCTGAATGCAATATCTGCATCAATTATTATTTGATTATTTTCGCTGTTGCTGTCCGCCATGACTCACACCTCGCGTCGTTTGATTTACACTGAAATAAAACGACGTTGTCGCAGCTACAACGCCGTCAGCATAAAATAAAGGATTGCTGCGATCGGAATAGTGTAAAATGATTATATCACATTATGGTCGAGTTGTGGTTCAAGTGAAAATTATTATAAAACGACAAAATGTTCCAAATAAATTAATCATTTCGCTTAGAAAGAGTTGATTTCCGTCATCTGTTGCAAAAAACGTTGTTCCTAACACGGTAGATATGCCGGTCGGCTTCGCCTCGGGTCGAGAATCGACATCTAGTGCGAGAAAATACCTTCATATCTACCTTGTTAGGAAAATAACTATTAGCTGGTTGTAAATGTGTTTTTTCACTAACAACAGCGCACCGTTGAAACACACTAAAAACTCACTTGCATACATTATTTTGTTCAAAATATCCAAATGAATTTTTTTACATGTAAATAAAAAAAAATTGAAAATTTCAGAAATTAAAAAGTTTTTTAGCTGGTTGTAAATGTGTTTTTTCACTAACCACTGCGCACCGTTGAAACACATTAAAAACTCACTTGCCTACATTTTTTTGTTCAAAATATCCAAATGAATTTTTTTACACGTAAATAAAAAAAATTGAAAATTTCAGAAATTAAAAAGTTTTTTAGCTGGTTGTAAAAATATTTTTTCACTAAACTCTGCGCACCGTTGAAACACACTAAAAATTTACTTGCCTACATTATTTTGTTCAAGATATCCAAATGAATTTTTTTACATGTAATTAAAAAAAAATTGAAAATCTTAGAAACTAAAAGGCTTTTTAATTGGTTGAAAATGTGTTTTTTCACTAACCACTGCGCACCGTTGAAACACACTAAAAATTCTTTTGCCTACATTATTTTGTTCAAGATATCCAAATGAATTTTTTTACATGTAATTAAAAAAAAATTGAAAATCTTAGAAACTAAAGGCTTTTTAATTGGTTGAAAATGTGTTTTTTCACTAACCACTGCGCACCGTTGAAACACACCAAAAAATCACTTGCCTACATTATTTTGTTCAAAATATCCAAATGAATTTTTTTACACGAAAATAAAAAAATTGAAAATTTCAGAAATTAAAAAGTTTTTTAGCTGGTTGTAAATGTGTTTTTTCACTAACCACTGCGCACCGTTGAAACACACTAAAAAGTCACTTGCATACATTATTTTGTTCAAAATATCCAAATGAATTTTTTTACATGTAAATAAAAAAAATTGAAAATTTCAGAAATTAAAAAGTTTTTTAGCTGGTTGTAAATGTGTTTTTTCACTAACAACAGCGCACTGTTGAAACACACTAAAAACTCACTTGCCTATATTATTTTGTTCAAAATATCCAAATGAATTTTTTTACATGTAAATAAAAAAAAATTGAAAATCTTAGAAACTAAAAGGCTTTTTAATTGGTTGAAAATGTGTTTTTTCACTAACCACTGCGCACCGTTGAAACACACTAAAAATTCACTTGCCTACATTATTTTGTTCAAGATATCCAAATGAATTTTTTTACATGTAATTAAAAAAAAATTGAAAATCTTAGAAACTAAAAGGCTTTTTAATTGGTTGAAAATGTGTTTTTTCACTAACCACTGCGCACCGTTGAAACACACCAAAAAATCACTTGCCTACATTATTTTGTTCAAAATATCCAAATGAATTTTTTTACACGAAAATAAAAAAATTGAAAATTTCAGAAATTAAAAAGTTTTTTAACTGGTTGTAAATGTGTTTTTTCACTAACCACTGCGTACCGTTGAAACACACTAAAAAGTCACTTGCATACATTAATTTGTTCAAAATATCCAAATGAATTTTTTTACATGTAAATAAAAAAAAAATGAAAATTTCAGAAATTAAAAAGTTTTTTAGCTGGTTGTAAATGTGTTTTTTTGCTAACCACTGCGCACCGTTGAAACACACTAAAAACTCACTTGCCTACATTATTGTGTTCAAAATATCCATATGAATTTTTTTACACGTAAATAAAAAAAATTGAAAATTTCAGAAATTAAAAAGTTTTTTAGCTGGTTGTAAAAATATTTTTTCACTAAACTCTGCGCACCGTTGAAACACACTAAAAGTTCACTTGCCTACATTATTTTGTTCAAGATATCCAAATGAATTTTTTTACATGTAATTAAAAAAAAATTGAAAATCTTAGAAACTAAAAGGCTTTTTAGTTGGTTGTAAATGTGTTTTTTCACTAACCACTGCGCACCGTTGAAACACACTAAAAATTCACTTGTCTACATTATTTTGTTCAAGATATCCAAATGAATTTTTTTACATGTAATTAAAAAAAATTGAAAATCTTAGAAATTAAAAAGTTTTTTAGCTGGTTGTGAAAATATTTTTTCACTAAACTCTGCGCACCGTTGAAACACACTAAAAATTCACTTGTCTACATTATTTTGTTCAAGATATCCAAATGAATTTTTTTACATGTAATTAAAAAAAAATTGAAAATCTTAGAAACTAAAAGGCTTTTTAATTGGTTGTAAATGTGTTTTTTCACTAACCACTGCGCACCGTTCAAACACACTAAAAACTCACTTGCATACATTATTTTGTTCAAAATATCCAAATGAATTTTTTTACATGTAAATAGAAAAAATTAAAAATCTTGGAAACTAAAAGGTTTTTTAGTTGGTTGTCAATATGTTTTTTCACTAACCACTGCGCACCGTTGAAACACACTAAAAAATCACCTGCCTACATTATTTTGTTCAAAATATCCAAATGAATTTTTTTACACGTAAATAAAAAAAATTGAAAATTTCAGAAATTAAAAAGTTTTCTAGCTGGTTGTAAAAATATTTTTTCACTAAACTCTGCGCACCGTTGAAACACACTAAAAACTCACTGGCCTACATTATTTTGTTCATAATATCCAAATGAATTTTTTAACATGTAAATAAAAAAAATTGAAAATCTTAGAAACTAAAAGGTTTTTTAATTGGTTGTAAATGTGTTTTTTTCACCAACCTCTACGCACCGTTGAAACACACTAAAAATTCACTTGCCTACATTATTTTTTTCAAGATATCCAAATGAATTTTTTTACATGTAATTAAAAAAAAATTGAAAATCTTAGAAACTAAAAGGTTTTTTAGTTGGTTGTAAATGTGTTTTCTCACTAACAACAGCGCACCGTTGAAACACACCAAAAAATCACTTGCCTACATTATTTTGTTCAAAATATCCAAATGAATTTTTTTACACGTAAATAAAAAAATTGAAAATTTCATAAATTAAAAAGTTTTTTAGCTGGTTGTAAATGTGTTTTTTCACTAACAACAGCGCACTGTTGAAACACACTAAAAACTCACTTGCCTATATTATTTTGTTCAAAATATCCAAATGAATTTTTTTACATGTAAATAAAAAAAAATTGAAAATCTTAGAAACTAAAAGGTTTTTAGACAATGCTTCCCACTTTAAAAGGTTTTTTAGTTGGTTGTAAATGTGTTTTTTCACTAACCTCTGCGCACTGTTGAAACACACTAAAAACTCACTTGCATACATTATTTTGTTCAAAATATCCAAATGAATTTTTTTACACGTAAATAAAAAAATTGAAAATTTCATAAATTAAAAAGTTTTTTAGCTGGTTGTAAATGTGTTTTTTCACTAACAACAGCGCACTGTTGAAACACACTAAAAACTCACTTGCCTATATTATTTTGTTCAAAATATCCAAATGAATTTTTTTACATGTAAATAAAAAAAATTGAAAATCTTAGAAACTAAAAGGTTTTTTAGACAATGCTTCCACTTTAAAAGGTTTTTTAGTTGGTTGTAAATGTGTTTTTTCACTAACCACTGCGCACCGTTGGAACACACTAAAAACTCACTTGCCTACATCAGTTTGTTCAAAATATCCATATGAATTTTTTTACACGTAAATAAAAAAATTGAAAATTTCAGAAATTAAAAAGTTTTTTAGCTGGTTGTAAATGTGTTTTTTCACTAACCACTGCGCACCGTTGAAACACACTAAAAACTCACTTGCCTACATTATTTTGTTCAAGATATCCAAATGAATTTTTTAACATGTAAATAAAAAAAATTGAAAATCTTAGAAACTAAAAGGTTTTTTAGTTGGTCGTAAATGTGTTTTTTCACCAACCACTACGCACCGTTGAAACACACTAAAAACTCACTTGCCTACATTATTTTGTTCAAAATATCCAAATGAATTTTTTTACACGTAAATAAAAAAATTGAAAATTACAAAAATTAAAAAGTTTTTTAGCTGGTTGTAAATGTGTTTTTTCACTAACCACTGCGCACCGTTGAAACACACTAAAAACTCACTTGCCTACATTATTGTGTTCAAAATATCCATATGAATTTTTTTACACGTAAATAAAAAAATTGAAAATTTCAAAAATTAAAAAGTTTTTTAGCTGGTTGTAAATGTGCTTTTTCACTAACCACTGCGCACCGTTGGAACACACTAAAAATTCACTTGCCTACATTATTTTGTTCAAGATATCCAAATGAATTTTTTTACATGTAATTAAAAAAAATTGAAAATCTTAGAAACTAAAAGGCTTTTTAATTGGTTGAAAATGGGTTTTTTCACTAACCACTGCGCACCGTTGAAACACAATAAAAACTAACTTGCCTACATCATTTTGTTCAAAATATCCATATGAATTTTTTTACACGTAAATAAAAAAATTGAAAATTTCACAAATTAAAAGGTTTTTTAGCTGGTTGTAAATGTGTTTTTTCACTAACAACAGCGCACCGTTGAAACACACCAAAAACTCACTTGCCTACATTATTTTGTTCAAAATATCCAAATGAATTTTTTTACATGTAAATAGAAAAAATTAAAAATCTTAGAAACTAAAAGGTTTTTTAGTTGGTTGTCAATATGTTTTTTCACTAACCACTGCGCACCGTTGAAACACACTAAAAAATCACCTGCCTACATTATTTTGTTCAAAATATCCAAATGAATTTTTTTACACGTAAATAAAAAAAATTGAAAATTTCAGAAATTAAAAAGTTTTCTAGCTGGTTGTAAAAATATTTTTTCACTAAACTCTGCGCACCGTTGAAACACACTAAAAACTCACTGGCCTACATTATTTTGTTCAAAATATCCAAATGAATTTTTTAACATGTAAATAAAAAAAATTGAAAATCTTAGAAACTAAAAGGTTTTTTAGTTGGTTGTAAATGTGTTTTCTCACTAACAACAGCGCACCGTTGAAACACACCAAAAAATCACTTGCCTACATTATTTTGTTCAAAATATCCAAATGAATTTTTTTACACGTAAATAAAAAAATTGAAAATTTCATAAATTAAAAAGTTTTTTAGCTGGTTGTAAATGTGTTTTTTCACTAACAACAGCGCACTGTTGAAACACACTAAAAACTCACTTGCCTATATTATTTTGTTCAAAATATCCAAATGAATTTTTTTACATGTAAATAAAAAAAAATTGAAAATCTTAGAAACTAAAAGGTTTTTTAGACAATGCTTCCACTTTAAAAGGTTTTTTAGTTGGTTGTAAATGTGTTTTTTCACTAACCTCTGCGCACTGTTGAAACACACTAAAAACTCACTTGCATACATTATTTTGTTCAAAATATCCAAATGAATTTTTTTACATGTAAATAAAAAAAATTGAAAATCTTAGAAACTAAAAGGTTTTTTAGTTGGTTGTATTTGTGTTTTCTCACTAACCACTGCGCACCGTTGAAACACACTAAAAAATCACTTGCCTACATTATTTTGTTCAAAATATCCAAATGAATTTTTTGACACGTAAATAAAAAAATTGAAAATTTCAGAAATTAAAAAGTTTTTTAGCTGGTTGTAAATGTGTTTTTTCACTAACAACAGCGCACCGTTGAAACACACCAAAAACTCACTTGCCTACATTATTTTGTTCAAAATATCCAAATGAATTTTTTTACATGTAAATAGGAAAAATTGAAAATCTTAGAAACTAAAAGGTTTTTTAGTTGGTTGTAAATGTGTTTTTCACTAACCACTGCGCACCGTTGAAACACACTAAAAAATCACCTGCCTACATTATTTTGTTCAAAATATCCAAATGAATTTTTTTACACGAAAATAAAAAAATTGAAAATTTCAGAAATTAAAAAGTTTTTTTTGCAACTAAATGACGGAAATCAACTCTTTCTAGCGTAGTAGTCGATAGCATAAGAGTCCACTTTTTTTAACAATGCGACAGATGTGCGAGAAAAGAGTTTGTCGTCCGACAGGTGTGCGAGAAATTTTTTTTCTCGCACTGTTTTTGTGAACATTGATCAATGGAACAAGGCAATAAGAGTAGTCGACAAGTCAGTTTCAATATTCATTCATTTAATGAAATTCCAGTATTGCATTATAATATCTCGAATATTACAAAATTAACAGGCGAAAGTTAAGTAAATGATCCTTAAAAAGGCTTGCCGTGAAACGTACGATAAAAATTGAATGTACAATTGTTGAATTCAGATTTTGTAAAATTTGGAAGGACAGGCGTTTCAGGAGCATCCGAAGAATCTGCACCAGCAGATGCGCCCTCAATTATTGTAATTGATTGTGACATTGTACGGCTGGTATTGCCGGTCGTATCGGAATCGGATGCAGTTCCGATCATCCGAATTTGTTTTGAAGCGAAACTAGCACCATGTGCATCCTCTCGATCAATATTTTCGATGAGCGCAGCAGAAATACCGTCACTTAAACCGGTGATGTTGAGATTAATTTCTTTGGGAGCTGAATCACCCAAATTAGCGACAACGTCATGAGAAGTGGTACTTGTAGATGGAAAAACGGTGTTGCTTGCAGATGGAATAGCGGTGGTGCTTGTAGATGGAAAAACGGTGTTGCTTGCAGATGGAATAGCGGTGGTGCTTGTAGATGGAATAGCGGTGTTGCTTGTAGATGGAATAGCGGTGTTGCTTGTAGATGGAATAGCACTCATCGCATTGCTCGACGAAGAACGTTGAAAAGGTACACCTCCGAAAATTTGTGCAGAAATTTTGCGTTTGCTTGTTGCAGATGACTGCACATATCCGGCTGCAACTTTGTCCGATCGCCAACCAAACTGTCGTTTAATGACATAAAGATCCGCACCAGCATCAGCCAACAATGTAGCTGAACTCCGTCGAAAACAATGTCCTGTGTACAAAGCTGGTGCATCCAAACCGCAAAACGTAGCAATTCGTTTGGGTATCGCCCCAACGGTATTGATGCCAACTGCCTGAGTTGTACACTGCCCATTCCGGTAACACACAAAGAATCGATCATGAGGCGTATGTGACTTTCGTAACAACATGTATTTTCGCACGATGCCCAATAAATTGTATCTCAAACCGCCTTCTGTGATAGCGAAATCTCTTGGATCGTAGTTTTTTGTGTCCCCGATGTAAACATGCAAGTAGTCACCGCGATCAACAACATCTTTCACCGACATTTTTGCCAATTCAGCCCGACGACATTCTCCACTGATACCGATAATTAATGCCGCCTGTGATATAAACACCAATAAGCTGTCGTTCATTAATCGAAAAACATTAAAATTTTACCTTCATCATTAAAAATTTATCGTCATCTGCCTCCATGATGAACTTGTTGAAATCGTCGCCCGTCAAAATGCTCGATTTTTTCGCAACATGGCCGACACCGTTTCGTTTCAGAAATGCAATGAGTCCATGAAATTTGCTGATATCGACGCGTCGTTCCTTGTATATCATGCATTTCAGATTCGAATACTCGCTCCAAACAGTTGAAGACTTCATAATCTTCGATTTTTCGTTGAAATAACACAACATCACGTTTTCTGAAATGACTTTCACTCTTTTTTCTTCACACCAACCACAAAACTTTTTGTACACCTTTTCATAATTCAATTTGGATTTTTTCGGCAAAGTTTTTTCAATAGCCTCTGCGGCCGACCGCTCAATATCTGAGCATTCCGATTCATCGCTGAATGCAATATCTGCATCAATTATTATTTGATTATTTTCGCTGTTGCTGTCCGCCATGACTCACACCTCGCGTCGTTTGATTTACACTGAAATAAAACGACGTTGTCGCAGCTACAACGCCGTCAGCATAAAATAAAGGATTGCTGCGATCGGAATAGTGTAAAATGATTATATCACATTATGGTCGAGTTGTGGTTCAAGTGAAAATTATTATAAAACGACAAAATGTTCCAAATAAATTAATCATTTCGCTTAGAAAGAGTTGATTTCCGTCATCTGTTGCAAAAAACGTTGTTCCTAACACGGTAGATATGCCGGTATTTTCTCGCACACGATGTCTTCTCGACCTCGGCTTCGCCTCGGGTCGAGAATCGACATCTAGTGCGAGAAAATACCTTCATATCTACCTTGTTAGGAAAATAACTATTAGCTGGTTGTAAATGTGTTTTTTCACTAACAACAGCGCACCGTTGAAACACACTAAAAACTCACTTGCATACATTATTTTGTTCAAAATATCCAAATGAATTTTTTTACATGTAAATAAAAAAAAATTGAAAATTTCAGAAATTAAAAAGTTTTTTAGCTGGTTGTAAATGTGTTTTTTCACTAACCACTGCGCACCGTTGAAACACATTAAAAACTCACTTGCCTACATTTTTTTGTTCAAAATATCCAAATGAATTTTTTTACACGTAAATAAAAAAAATTGAAAATTTCAGAAATTAAAAAGTTTTTTAGCTGGTTGTAAAAATATTTTTTCACTAAACTCTGCGCACCGTTGAAACACACTAAAAATTTACTTGCCTACATTATTTTGTTCAAGATATCCAAATGAATTTTTTTACATGTAATTAAAAAAAAATTGAAAATCTTAGAAACTAAAAGGCTTTTTAATTGGTTGAAAATGTGTTTTTTCACTAACCACTGCGCACCGTTGAAACACACTAAAAATTCTTTTGCCTACATTATTTTGTTCAAGATATCCAAATGAATTTTTTTACATGTAATTAAAAAAAAATTGAAAATCTTAGAAACTAAAGGCTTTTTAATTGGTTGAAAATGTGTTTTTTCACTAACCACTGCGCACCGTTGAAACACACCAAAAAATCACTTGCCTACATTATTTTGTTCAAAATATCCAAATGAATTTTTTTACACGAAAAAAAAAAAAATTTGAAAATTTCAGAAATTAAAAAGTTTTTTAGCTGGTTGTAAATGTGTTTTTTCACTAACCACTGCGCACCGTTGAAACACACTAAAAAGTCACTTGCATACATTATTTTGTTCAAAATATCCAAATGAATTTTTTTACATGTAAATAAAAAAAATTGAAAATTTCAGAAATTAAAAAGTTTTTTAGCTGGTTGTAAATGTGTTTTTTTGCTAACCACTGCACACCGTTGAAACACACTAAAAACTCACTTGCCTACATTATTGTGTTCAAAATATCCATATGAATTTTTTTACACGTAAATAAAAAAATTGAAAATCTTAGAAACTAAAAGTTTTTTTTAAATGAAAGTAAAATAAAATGATCGAGTCTGGTTTTTGACAATTGAATTTCAATTGTCAAAAACCAGACTCGATCATTTTATTTTGCTTTTACCTTAGTTGGTTGTAAATGTGTTTTTTCACTAACCACTGCGCACCGTTGGAACACACTAAAAAATCACTTGCCTACATTATTTTTTTCAAAATATCCAAATGAACTTTTTTACACGTAAATAAAAAAATTGAAAATTTCAAAAATTAAAAAGTTTTTTAGCTGGTTGTAAATGTGTTTTTTCACTAACCACTACGCACCGTTGAAACACACTAAAAACTCACTTGCCTACAATATTTTGTTCAAAATATCCAAATGAATTTTTTAACATGTAAATAAAAAAGATTGAAAATCTTAGGAACTAAAAGGTTTTTTAGTTGGTTGTAAATGTGTTTTTTCACTAACCACTGCGCACCGTTAAAACACACTAAAAACTCACTTGCCTACATTATTGTGTTCAAAATATCCATATGACTTTTTTTACATGTAAATAAAAAAATTGAAAATCTTCGAAACTAAAAGTTTTTTTTAAATGAAAGCAAAATAAAATGATCGAGTCTGGTTTTTGACAATTGAATTTCAATTGTCAAAAACCAGACTCGATCATTTTATTTTGCTTTTACCTAAGTTGGTTGTAAATGTGTTTTTTCACTAACCACTGCGCACCGTTGGAACACACTAAAAAATCACTGCCTACATTATTTTGTTCAAAATATCCAAATGAACATAAAAAAATTGAAAATCTTAGAAACTAAAAGTTTTTTTAGTTGGTCGTAAATGTGTTTTTTCACCAACCACTACGCACCGTTGAAACACACTAAAAACTCACTTGCCTACATTATTTTGTTCAAAATATCCAAATGAATTTTTTTACACGTAAATAAAAAAATTGAAAATTTCAAAAAATAAAAAGTTTTTTAGCTGGTTGTAAATGTGTTTTTTCACTAACCACTGCGCACCGTTGAAACACACTAAAAACTCACTTGCCTACATTATTGTGTTCAAAATATCCATATGAATTTTTTTACACGTAAATAAAAAAATTGAAAATTTCATAAATTAAAAAGTTTTTTAGCTGGTTGTAAATGTGTTTTTTCACTAACAACAGCGCACTGTTGAAACACACTAAAAACTCACTTGCCTATATTATTTTTTTCAAGATATCCAAATGAATTTTTTTACATGTAATTAAAAAAAAATTGAAAATCTTAGAAACTAAAAGGCTTTTTAATTGGTTGAAAATGTGTTTTTTCACTAACCACTGCGCACCGTTGAATAACACTAAAAAATCACTTGCCTACATTATTTTGTTCAAAATATCCAAATGAATCTTTTTACATGTAAATAAAAAAAAATTGAAAATCTTAGAAACTAAAAGGTTTTTTAGTTGGTTGTAAATGTGTTTTCTCACTAACAACAGCGCACCGTTGAAACACACCAAAAAATCACTTGCCTACATTATTTTGTTCAAAATATCCAAATGAATTTTTTTACACGTAAATAAAAAAATTGAAAATTTCTTAAATTAAAAAGTTTTTTAGCTGGTTGTAAATGTGTTTTTTCACTAACAACAGCGCACTGTTGAAACACACTAAAAACTCACTTGCCTACATTATTTTGTTCAAAATATCCAAATGAATTTTTTGACACGTAAATAAAAAAAATTGAAAATTTCAGAAATTAAAAAGTTTTTTAGCTGGTTGTAAATGTGTTTTTTCACTAACAACAGCGCACTGTTGAAACACACTAAAAACTCACTTGCATACATTATTTTGTTCAAAATATCCAAATGAATTTTTTTACATGTAAATAAAAAAAATTGAAAATCTTAGAAACTAAAAGGTTTTTTAGTTGGTTGTATTTGTGTTTTCTCACTAACCACTGCGCACCGTTGAAACACACTAAAAAATCACTTGCCTACATTATTTTGTTCAAAATATCCAAATGAATTTTTTGACACGTAAATAAAAAAATTGAAAATTTCAGAAATTAAAAAGTTTTTTAGCTGGTTGTAAATTTGTTTTTTCACTAACAACAGCGCACCGTTGAAACACACCAAAACCCACTTGCCTACATTATTTTGTTCAAAATATCCAAATGAATTTTTTTACATGTAAATAGGAAAAATTGAAAATCTTAGAAACTAAAAGGTTTTTTAGTTGGTTGTAAATGTGTTTTTCACTAACCACTGCGCACCGTTGAAACACACTAAAAAATCACCTGCCTACATTATTTTGTTCAAAATATCCAAATGAATTTTTTTACACGTAAATAAAAAAATTTGAAAATTTCAGAAATTAAAAAGTTTTTTAGCTGGTTGTTAATGTGTTTTTTCACTAACCACTGCGCACCGTTGAAACACACTAAAAAATCACCTTGCCTACATTATTTTGTTCAAAATATCCAAATGAAATTTTTTAAACGTAATTAAAAAAAATTGAAAATTTCAGAAATTAAAAAGTTTTTAGCTGGTTGTAAATGTGTTTTTTCACTAACAACAGCGACTGTTGAAACACACTAAAAACTCACTTGCCTACATTATTTTGTTCAAAATATCCAAATGAATTTTTTTACATGTAAATAGGAAAAATTGAAAATCTTAGAAACTAAAAGGTTTTTAAGTTGGGTTGTAAATGTGTTTTCACTAACCACTGCGCACCGTTGAAACACACTAAAAAATCACCTGCTACATTATTTTGTTCAAAATATCCAAATGAATTTTTTTACACTGTAATAAAAAAATTGAAAATCTTAGAAACTAAAAGGCTTTTATGGTTGTAAAATGTGTTTTTCACTAACACTGCG
>NW_023503627.1:0-35906 GCF_014529535.1 Bradysia coprophila
ATTTGACGCTACACGTAAAGCAAATAATTTCGAGTTTAGTTCACAAGCATTAGGCGTAAGCAAACATTTTCTTAATAATTGAAATGAAAAATATATCAAAAATGGTCACTACATCGCTGAGATGAATTTTATTTAGTAAAATGAATCAAGACTGAAACATTAAGACAAGAAATTAAAAATTTGACGCTACACGTAAAGCAAATAATTTCGAGTTTAGTTCACAAGCATAGGCGTAGCAAACATTTTCTTAATAATTGAATGAAAAATATATCAAAAATGGTCACTACGTCGCTGAGATGAATTTTATTTAGTAAAATGAATCAAGACTGAAACATTAAGACAAGAAATTAAAAATTTGACGCTACACGTAAAGCAAATAATTTCGAGTTTAGTTCACAAGCATAGGCGTAGCAAACATTTTCTTAATAATTGAATGAAAAATATATCAAAAATGGTCACTACATCGCTGAGATGAATTTTATTTAGTAAAATGAATCAAGACTGAAACATTAAGACAAGAAATTAAAAATTTGACGCTACACGTAAAGCAAATAATTTCGAGTTTAGTTCACAAGCATAGGCGTAGCAAACATTTTCTTAATAATTGAATGAAAAATATATCAAAAATGGTCACTACATCGCTGAGATGAATTTTATTTAGTAAAATGAATCAAGACTGAAACATTAAGACAAGAAATTAAAAATTTGACGCTACACGTAAAGCAAATAATTTCGAGTTTAGTTCACAAGCATAGGCGTAGCAAACATTTTCTTAATAATTGAATGAAAAATATATCAAAAATGGTCACTACATCGCTGAGATGAATTTTATTTAGTAAAATGAATCAAGACTGAAACATTAAGACAAGAAATTAAAAATTTGACGCTACACGTAAAGCAAATAATTTCGAGTTTAGTTCACAAGCATAGGCGTAGCAAACATTTTCTTAATAATTGAATGAAAAATATATCAAAAATGGTCACTACATCGCTGAGATGAATTTTATTTAGTAAAATGAATCAAGACTGAAACATTAAGACAAGAAATTAAAAATTTGACGCTACACGTAAAGCAAATAATTTCGAGTTAGTTTCACAAGCATAGGCGTAGCAAACATTTTCTTAATAATGAATGAAAAATATATCAAAAATGGTCACGACATCGCTGAGATGAATTTTATTTAGTAAAATGAATCAAGACTGAAACATTAAGACAAAAATTAAAAAATTTGACGCTACACGTAAAGCAAATAATTTCGAGTTTAGTTCACAAGCATAGGCGTAGCAAACATTTTCTTAATAATTGAATGAAAAATATATCAAAAATGGTCACTACATCGCTGAGATGAATTTTATTTAGTAAAATGAATCAAAGACTGAAACATAAGACAAGAAATTAAAAATTTGACGCTACACGTAAAGCAAATAATTTCGAGTTTAGTTCACAAGCATAGGCGTAGCAAACATTTTCTTAATAATTGAATGAAAAATATATCAAAAATGTCACTACATCGCTGAGATGAATTTTATTTAGTAAAATGAATCAAGACTGAAACATTAAGACAAAAATTAAAAATTTGACGCTACACGTAAAGCAAATAATTTCGAGTTTAGTTCACAAGCATAGGCCGTAGCAAACATTTTCTTAATAATGGATATGAAAAATATATCAAAAATGGTCACTACAGATTCGCTGAGATGAATTTTATTTAAGGTAAAAATGAATTCAAGAACTTGAAACATTAAACAAACAAAATTAAAAATTTGACGCTACACGTAAAGCAAATAATTTCGAGTTTAGTTCACAAGCATAGGCGTAGCAAACATTTTCTTAATAATTGAATGAAAAATATATCAAAAATGGTCACTACATCGCTGAATGAATTTTATTTAGTAAAATGAATCAAGACTGAAACATAAGACAAGAAATTAAAAATTTGACGCTACACGTAAAGCAAATAATTTCGAGTTTAGTTCACAAGCATAGCGTAGCAAACATTTTCTTAATAATTGAATGAAAAATATATCAAAAATGGTCACTACATCGCTGAGATGAATTTTATTTAGTAAAATGAATCAAGACTGAAACATTAAGACAAGAAATTAAAAAATTTGACGCTACACGTAAAGCAAATAATTTCGAGTTAGTTCACAAGCATAGGCGTAGCAAACATTTTCTTAATAATTGAATGAAAAATATATCAAAAATGGTCACTACATCGCTGAGATGAATTTATTTAGTAAAATGAATCAAGACTGGAAACATTAAGACAAGAAATTAAAAATTTGACGCTACACGTAAAGCAAATAATTTCGAGTTTAGTTCACAAGCATAGGCGTAGCAAACATTTTCTTAATAATTGAATGAAAAAATATATCAAAAATGGTCACGACATCGCTGAGATGAATTTTATTTAGTAAAAATGAATCAAGACTGAAACATTAAGACAAGAAATTAAAAATTTGACGCTACACGTAAAGCAAATAATTTCGAGTTTAGTTCACAAGCATAGCGTAGCAAACATTTTCTTAATAATTGAATGAAAAAATATATCAAAAATGGTCCACTACATCGCTGAGATGAATTTTATTTAGTAAAATGAATCAAGACTGAAACATTAAGACAAGAAATTAAAAATTTGACGCTACACGTAAAGCAAATAATTTCGAGTTTAGTTCACAAGCATAGGCCGTAGCAAACATTTTCTTAATAATTGAATGAAAAATATATCAAAATGGTCACTACATCGCTGAGATGAATTTTTATTTAGTAAAATGAATCAAGACTGAAACATTAAGACAAGAAATTAAAAATTTGACGCTACACGTAAAGCAAATAATTTCGAGTTTAGTTCACAACATAGGCGTAGCAAACATTTTCTTAATAATTGAATGAAAAATATATCAAAAATGGTCACGACATCGCTGAGATGAATTTTATTTAGTAAAATGAATCAAGACTGAAACATTAAGACAAGAAATTAAAATTTACGCTACACGTAAAGCAAATAATTCGAGTTTAGTTCACAAGCATAGGCGTAGCAAACATTTTCTTAATAATTGAATGAAAAATATATCAAAAATGGTCACTACATCGCTGAGATGAATTTTATTTAGTAAAATGAATCAAGACTGAAACATTAAGACAAAGAAATTAAAAATTTGACGCTACACGTAAAGCAAATAATTTCGGAGTTTAGTTCACAAGCATAGGCGTAGCAAACATTTTCTTAATAATTGAATGAAAAATATATCAAAAATGGTCACTACATCGCTGAGATGAATTTTATTTAGTAAAATGAATCAAGACTGAAACATTAAGACAAGAAATTAAAAATTTGACGCTACACGTAAAGCAAATAATTTCGAGTTTAGTTCACAAGCATAGGCGTAGCAAACATTTTCTTAATAATTGAATGAAAAATATATCAAAAATGGTCACTACATCGCTGAGATGAATTTTATTTAGTAAAATGAATCAAGACTGAAACATTAAGACAAGAAATTAAAAATTTGACGCTACACGTAAAGCAAATAATTTCGAGTTTAGTTCACAAGCATAGGCGTAGCAAACATTTTCTTAATAATTGAATGAAAAATATATCAAAAATGGTCACTACATCGCTGAGATGAATTTTATTTAGTAAAATGAATCAAGACTGAAACATTAAGACAAGAAATTAAAAATTTGACGCTACACGTAAAGCAAATAATTTCGAGTTTAGTTCACAAGCATAGGCGTAGCAAACATTTTCTTAATAATTGAATGAAAAATATATCAAAAATGGTCACTACATCGCTGAGATGAATTTTATTTAGTAAAATGAATCAAGACTGAAACATTAAGACAAGAAATTAAAAATTTGACGCTACACGTAAAGCAAATAATTTCGAGTTTAGTTCACAAGCATAGGCGTAGCAAACATTTTCTTAATAATTGAATGAAAAATATATCAAAAATGGTCACTACATCGCTGAGATGAATTTTATTTAGTAAAATGAATCAAGACTGAAACATTAAGACAAGAAATTAAAATTTGACGCTACACGTAAAGCAAATAATTTCGAGTTTAGTTCACAAGCATAGGCGTAGCAAACATTTTCTTAATAATTGAATGAAAAATATATCAAAAATGGTCACTACATCGCTGAGATGAATTTTATTTAGTAAAATGAATCAAGACTGAAACATTAAGACAAGAAATTAAAAATTTGACGCTACACGTAAAGCAAATAATTTCGAGTTTAGTTCACAAGCATAGGCGTAGCAAACATTTTCTTAATAATTGAATGAAAAATATATCAAAAATGGTCACTACATCGCTGAGATGAATTTTATTTAGTAAAATGAATCAAGACTGAAACATTAAGACAAGAAATTAAAAATTTGACGCTACACGTAAAGCAAATAATTTCGAGTTTAGTTCACAAGCATAGGCGTAGCAAACATTTTCTTAATAATTGAATGAAAAATATATCAAAAATGGTCACTACATCGCTGAGATGAATTTTATTTAGTAAAATGAATCAAGACTGAAACATTAAGACAAGAAATTAAAAATTTGACGCTACACGTAAAGCAAATAATTTCGAGTTTAGTTCACAAGCATAGGCGTAGCAAACATTTTCTTAATAATTGAATGAAAAATATATCAAAAATGGTCACTACATCGCTGAGATGAATTTTATTTAGTAAAATGAATCAAGACTGAAACATTAAGACAAGAAATTAAAAATTTGACGCTACACGTAAAGCAAATAATTTCGAGTTTAGTTCACAAGCATAGGCGTAGCAAACATTTTCTTAATAATTGAATGAAAAATATATCAAAAATGGTCACTACATCGCTGAGATGAATTTTATTTAGTAAAATGAATCAAGACTGAAACATTAAGACAAGAAATTAAAAATTTGACGCTACACGTAAAGCAAATAATTTCGAGTTTAGTTCACAAGCATAGGCGTAGCAAACATTTTCTTAATAATTGAATGAAAAATATATCAAAAATGGTCACTACATCGCTGAGATGAATTTTATTTAGTAAAATGAATCAAGACTGAAACATTAAGACAAGAAATTAAAAATTTGACGCTACACGTAAAGCAAATAATTTCGAGTTTAGTTCACAAGCATAGGCGTAGCAAACATTTTCTTAATAATTGAATGAAAAATATATCAAAAATGGTCACTACATCGCTGAGATGAATTTTATTTAGTAAAATGAATCAAGACTGAAACATTAAGACAAGAAATTAAAAATTTGACGCTACACGTAAAGCAAATAATTTCGAGTTTAGTTCACAAGCATAGGCGTAGCAAACATTTTCTTAATAATTGAATGAAAAATATATCAAAAATGGTCACTACATCGCTGAGATGAATTTTATTTAGTAAAATGAATCAAGACTGAAACATTAAGACAAGAAATTAAAAATTTGACGCTACACGTAAAGCAAATAATTTCGAGTTTAGTTCACAAGCATAGGCGTAGCAAACATTTTCTTAATAATTGAATGAAAAATATATCAAAAATGGTCACTACTCGCTGAGATGAATTTTATTTAGTAAAATGAATCAAGACTGAAACATTAAGACAAGAAATTAAAAATTTGACGCTACACGTAAAGCAAATAATTTCGAGTTTAGTTCACAAGCATAGGCGTAGCAAACATTTTCTTAATAATTGAATGAAAAATATATCAAAAATGGTCACTACATCGCTGAGATGAATTTTATTTAGTAAAATGAATCAAGACTGAAACATTAAGACAAGAAATTAAAAATTTGACGCTACACGTAAAGCAAATAATTTCGAGTTTAGTTCACAAGCATAGGCGTAGCAAACATTTTCTTAATAATTGAATGAAAAATATATCAAAAATGGTCACTACATCGCTGAGATGAATTTTATTTAGTAAAATGAATCAAGACTGAAACATTAAGACAAGAAATTAAAAATTTGACGCTACACGTAAAGCAAATAATTTCGAGTTTAGTTCACAAGCATAGGCGTAGCAAACATTTTCTTAATAATTGAATGAAAAATATATCAAAAATGGTCACTACATCGCTGAGATGAATTTTATTTAGTAAAATGAATCAAGACTGAAACATTAAGACAAGAAATTAAAAATTTGACGCTACACGTAAAGCAAATAATTTCGAGTTTAGTTCACAAGCATAGGCGTAGCAAACATTTTCTTAATAATTGAATGAAAAATATATCAAAAATGGTCACTACATCGCTGAGATGAATTTTATTTAGTAAAATGAATCAAGACTGAAACATTAAGACAAGAAATTAAAAATTTGACGCTACACGTAAAGCAAATAATTTCGAGTTTAGTTCACAAGCATAGGCGTAGCAAACATTTTCTTAATAATTGAATGAAAAATATATCAAAAATGGTCACTACATCGCTGAGATGAATTTTATTTAGTAAAATGAATCAAGACTGAAACATTAAGACAAGAAATTAAAAATTTGACGCTACACGTAAAGCAAATAATTTCGAGTTTAGTTCACAAGCATAGGCGTAGCAAACATTTTCTTAATAATTGAATGAAAAATATATCAAAAATGGTCACTACGTCGCTGAGATGAATTTTATTTAGTAAAATGAATCAAGACTGAAACATTAAGACAAGAAATTAAAAATTTGACGCTACACGTAAAGCAAATAATTTCGAGTTTAGTTCACAAGCATAGGCGTAGCAAACATTTTCTTAATAATTGAATGAAAAATATATCAAAAATGGTCACTACATCGCTGAGATGAATTTTATTTAGTAAAATGAATCAAGACTGAAACATTAAGACAAGAAATTAAAAATTTGACGCTACACGTAAAGCAAATAATTTCGAGTTTAGTTCACAAGCATAGGCGTAGCAAACATTTTCTTAATAATTGAATGAAAAATATATCAAAAATGGTCACTACATCGCTGAGATGAATTTTATTTAGTAAAATGAATCAAGACTGAAACATTAAGACAAGAAATTAAAAATTTGACGCTACACGTAAAGCAAATAATTTCGAGTTTAGTTCACAAGCATAGGCGTAGCAAACATTTTCTTAATAATTGAATGAAAAATATATCAAAAATGGTCACTACATCGCTGAGATGAATTTTATTTAGTAAAATGAATCAAGATGAAACATTAAGACAAGAAATTAAAAATTTGACGCTACACGTAAAGCAAATAATTTCGAGTTTAGTTCACAAGCATAGGCGTAGCAAACATTTTCTTAATAATTGAATGAAAAATATATCAAAAATGGTCACTACATCGCTGAGATGAATTTTATTTAGTAAAATGAATCAAGACTGAAACATTAAGACAAGAAATTAAAAATTTGACGCTACACGTAAAGCAAATAATTTCGAGTTTAGTTCACAAGCATAGGCGTAGCAAACATTTTCTTAATAATTGAATGAAAAATATATCAAAAATGGTCACTACATCGCTGAGATGAATTTTATTTAGTAAAATGAATCAAGACTGAAACATTAAGACAAGAAATTAAAAATTTGACGCTACACGTAAAGCAAATAATTTCGAGTTTAGTTCACAAGCATAGGCGTAGCAAACATTTTCTTAATAATTGAATGAAAAATATATCAAAAATGGTCACTACATCGCTGAGATGAATTTTATTTAGTAAAATGAATCAAGACTGAAACATTAAGACAAGAAATTAAAAATTTGACGCTACACGTAAAGCAAATAATTTCGAGTTTAGTTCACAAGCATAGGCGTAGCAAACATTTTCTTAATAATTGAATGAAAAATATATCAAAAATGGTCACTACATCGCTGAGATGAATTTTATTTAGTAAAATGAATCAAGACTGAAACATTAAGACAAGAAATTAAAAATTTGACGCTACACGTAAAGCAAATAATTTCGAGTTTAGTTCACAAGCATAGGCGTAGCAAACATTTTCTTAATAATTGAATGAAAAATATATCAAAAATGGTCACTACGTCGCTGAGATGAATTTTATTTAGTAAAATGAATCAAGACTGAAACATTAAGACAAGAAATTAAAAATTTGACGCTACACGTAAAGCAAATAATTTCGAGTTTAGTTCACAAGCATAGGCGTAGCAAACATTTTCTTAATAATTGAATGAAAAATATATCAAAAATGGTCACTACGTCGCTGAGATGAATTTTATTTAGTAAAATGAATCAAGACTGAAACATTAAGACAAGAAATTAAAAATTTGACGCTACACGTAAAGCAAATAATTTCGAGTTTAGTTCACAAGCATAGGCGTAGCAAACATTTTCTTAATAATTGAATGAAAAATATATCAAAAATGGTCACTACATCGCTGAGATGAATTTTATTTAGTAAAATGAATCAAGACTGAAACATTAAGACAAGAAATTAAAAATTTGACGCTACACGTAAAGCAAATAATTTCGAGTTTAGTTCACAAGCATAGGCGTAGCAAACATTTTCTTAATAATTGAATGAAAAATATATCAAAAATGGTCACTACATCGCTGAGATGAATTTTATTTAGTAAAATGAATCAAGACTGAAACATTAAGACAAGAAATTAAAAATTTGACGCTACACGTAAAGCAAATAATTTCGAGTTTAGTTCACAAGCATAGGCGTAGCAAACATTTTCTTAATAATTGAATGAAAAATATATCAAAAATGGTCACTACATCGCTGAGATGAATTTTATTTAGTAAAATGAATCAAGACTGAAACATTAAGACAAGAAATTAAAAATTTGACGCTACACGTAAAGCAAATAATTTCGAGTTTAGTTCACAAGCATAGGCGTAGCAAACATTTTCTTAATAATTGAATGAAAAATATATCAAAAATGGTCACTACATCGCTGAGATGAATTTTATTTAGTAAAATGAATCAAGATCTGAAACATTAAGACAAGAAATTAAAAATTTGACGCTACACGTAAAGCAAATAATTTCGAGTTTAGTTCACAAGCATAGGCGTAGCAAACATTTTCTTAATAATTGAATGAAAAATATATCAAAAATGGTCACTACATCGCTGAGATGAATTTTATTTAGTAAAATGAATCAAGACTGAAACATTAAGACAAGAAATTAAAAATTTGACGCTACACGTAAAGCAAATAATTTCGAGTTTAGTTCACAAGCATAGGCGTAGCAAACATTTTCTTAATAATTGAATGAAAAATATATCAAAAATGGTCACTACATCGCTGAGATGAATTTTATTTAGTAAAATGAATCAAGACTGAAACAATAAGACAAGAAATTAAAAATTTGACGCTACACGTAAAGCAAATAATTTCGAGTTTAGTTCACAAGCATAGGCGTAGCAAACATTTTCTTAATAATTGAATGAAAAATATATCAAAAATGGTCACTACATCGCTGAGATGAATTTTATTTAGTAAAATGAATCAAGACTGAAACATTAAGACAAGAAATTAAAAATTTGACGCTACACGTAAAGCAAATAATTTCGAGTTTAGTTCACAAGCATAGGCGTAGCAAACATTTTCTTAATAATTGAATGAAAAATATATCAAAAATGGTCACTACGTCGCTGAGATGAATTTTATTTAGTAAAATGAATCAAGACTGAAACATTAAGACAAGAAATTAAAAATTTGACGCTACACGTAAAGCAAATAATTTCGAGTTTAGTTCACAAGCATAGGCGTAGCAAACATTTTCTTAATAATTGAATGAAAAATATATCAAAAATGGTCACTACGATCGCTGAGATGAATTTTATTTAGTAAAATGAATCAAGACTGAAACATTAAGACAAGAAATTAAAAATTTGACGCTACACGTAAAGCAAATAATTTCGAGTTTAGTTCACAAGCATAGGCGTAGCAAACATTTTCTTAATAATTGAATGAAAAATATATCAAAAATGGTCACGACATCGCTGAGATGAATTTTATTTAGTAAAATGAATCAAGACTGAAACATTAAGACAAGAAATTAAAAATTTGACGCTACACGTAAAGCAAATAATTTCGAGTTTAGTTCACAAGCATAGGCGTAGCAAACATTTTCTTAATAATTGAATGAAAAATATATCAAAAATGGTCACTACATCGCTGAGATGAATTTTATTTAGTAAAATGAATCAAGACTGAAACATTAAGACAAGAAATTAAAAATTTGACGCTACACGTAAAGCAAATAATTTCGAGTTTAGTTCACAAGCATAGGCGTAGCAAACATTTTCTTAATAATTGAATGAAAAATATATCAAAAATGGTCACTACATCGCTGAGATGAATTTTATTTAGTAAAATGAATCAAGACTGAAACATTAAGACAAGAAATTAAAAATTTGACGCTACACGTAAAGCAAATAATTTCGAGTTTAGTTCACAAGCATAGGCGTAGCAAACATTTTCTTAATAATTGAATGAAAAATATATCAAAAATGGTCACGACATCGCTGAGATGAATTTTATTTAGTAAAATGAATCAAGACTGAAACATTAAGACAAGAAATTAAAAATTTGACGCTACACGTAAAGCAAATAATTTCGAGTTTAGTTCACAAGCATAGGCGTAGCAAACATTTTCTTAATAATTGAATGAAAAATATATCAAAAATGGTCACGACATCGCTGAGATGAATTTTATTTAGTAAAATGAATCAAGACTGAAACATTAAGACAAGAAATTAAAAATTTGACGCTACACGTAAAGCAAATAATTTCGAGTTTAGTTCACAAGCATAGGCGTAGCAAACATTTTCTTAATAATTGAATGAAAAATATATCAAAAATGGTCACTACATCGCTGAGATGAATTTTATTTAGTAAAATGAATCAAGACTGAAACATTAAGACAAGAAATTAAAAATTTGACGCTACACGTAAAGCAAATAATTTCGAGTTTAGTTCACAAGCATAGGCGTAGCAAACATTTTCTTAATAATTGAATGAAAAATATATCAAAAATGGTCACTACATCGCTGAGATGAATTTTATTTAGTAAAATGAATCAAGACTGAAACATTAAGACAAGAAATTAAAAATTTGACGCTACACGTAAAGCAAATAATTTCGAGTTTAGTTCACAAGCATAGGCGTAGCAAACATTTTCTTAATAATTGAATGAAAAATATATCTAAAATGGTCACGACATCGCTGAGATGAATTTTATTTAGTAAAATGAATCAAGACTGAAACATTAAGACAAGAAATTAAAAATTTTACGCTACACGTAAAGCAAATAATTTCGAGTTTAGTTCACAAGCATAGGCGTAGCAAACATTTTCTTAATAATTGAATGAAAAATATATCAAAAATGGTCACGACATCGCTGAGATGAATTTTATTTAGTAAAATGAATCAAGACTGAAACATTAAGACAAGAAATTAAAATTTGACGCTACACGTAAAGCAAATAATTTCGAGTTTAGTTCACAAGCATAGGCGTAGCAAACATTTTCTTAATTCCCTTGACTGAAAGTCAAGGGTCTTACGCCAGAAAATACCCTAAAATGTTGGTTACCACACAATGTATGAAATGTTATAAAAAACGTAATTGTTTGTTACCATTTTCTTTTGTCATCACGATAACTTAAGTAATTCTTAACCGATTTTGATGATTTTCTTTTTAATCGACGAGGAATGGGATTCCTGAGGTTAAGTTCGAAATTATTCCAGAAAAACAGGATTTTACTCTGTTGATAATTGATAATTTAATGTGTTATTCTCCAGTGACTGGAGAAAATAGTGAAAAATTTAGGTTCCCAAAATTATCGATTTGACATTTGGAAGGTCAAGTTCGACGATGAACTATGTGTGAACAATTCGTCAAAAGGTTTGCCAGAAAATATAAATGCAACAAAATAATCGATTTGATAATTGATAATTAACAAGCAGCAGTTACCTAAAATTACATATACAGGGTAAGCAAATAGAATGCTGGAAATACAGCTAGGTCTTTTTTTGATTTATGTTGTGATTGATTCATGCCACACATTCAAAACTACAACGGAAGCATCATTTCGTCTAAACAACTGCAAGCAGAGATGTGGCTAAACAATGTTTCATGATCAAGAGGTGCTTTATGCACGACGAGCAAATAGCAGCGGCCCAGAAGTACAGCACTGTTTGAGAGTTGACCATACTTTGACAGAGATGGCTCAATCCTTCAAAGTTTTAACTTATTTGCTTACGTTTTTGTTACAATTACAAAAATCTATTGAGAAAATATCAGTCACTCAAAAGGTGCATTAGACAAAAAAAAATAGTTGAAGATCTGCAAATTTGTGTCCACACAACAAATAATTTTCCTTGGTGCTAAATCGCTTAGTTCTCTTCTTTCAATCAACTGTCTTCAACTTGTCCATAATTTGTGATCCTTAATTAGTAATCATCCGTCCATAATTCCTTTCGCCTTCTCGCTCGTCCGTCGCCATGTAAATAAGCATCTAATACACTAACGCTACATTAAGTTGGAAAGTCGTCCGTTGCTGCAAGTGAAATATTATATTATATTTGTAATTTGTATTTTTTTGAATAATAAAGTTCGTTAAGTTAAGTTAAGTCATCCGTCTATAATATTTAAATGATTCAAAGTTATTTGTAAGCTAAATTTTGGTAAAATAAAATTTCAAGAAAAAAAGAATAAACAATTTTTAATTATACATAAAATATGTCCTCAATTGTCCTTTCCTTCCGGACCTACTCTTACTTCACGTATTGTTAGTTAAAAATGTTATTTTAGAACAAAAGAAATGGTTAAGCTTAAAGCTTTACATCGCTTTTTCATACATATTGTTGTCTAATGGATTTTTAATTAAACCAAAAATTTGTCCTTTCTAAGTACATTCGACTAAGTATTTTTTTCTCAAATTATTTATTTCACACGCAGAATGCGTCACCACAAGAGATATCAGTTACTTTGTAAGTTATAACACAAAGAGGTGCGTCACCTTCACCCTGATTTTATATAATATTGACAATTATGACGCTTTTTTTATGAGATAAATATTTCATGTACTGATGTTGAAAAAGATTGTTCACAGTTGAGCGCACTTGGGAACTGCCCCCAAGGCCCTGCCTGTGCCCTCTTTTCTTCCCGTAGGAATCGGCGAGGAGTTAGGTCCGAAATGTGGCAACTTTAAGGAGAGTTTGCTTATGACTGATACACAATGATCGTATAAACAGTTTCTCATTGCCTAACAAGGAGTTAGGTTAATTGATCACCTATCGAATGATCGCTAACCCAAAAGAAATTCAAAACTAATGTGAACTACATACAACGTATACCGGCGGCAATGAGTGGTAAAACAAGACACATTCACTACACATGTTTGTGCTATGCAAATGGATCAAGTAAGGACACCTATCTTACCAATACCGGCGGCAATGAGTGGTAAAACAAGACACATTCGCTACACATGTATGTGCTATGCAAATGGATCAAGTAAGGACACCTATCTTACCAGTGGGAAGTTCACATTAACTACGAATTTCTTTGTAAAATTAGCTGTTACACATCGATGGGTGACAGAGAAATGACAGCAGATGGTGTTGTCCCGGCCCAGACATCCGTTATCATTTCTCTGATGGCTTACAATTGACCTAACGTTGCGTCCTATCTACCCACCTAATGTGGCAATTTTAAGGAGAGTTTGCTTATAACTGATACACAATGATCGTATAAACAGTTTCTCATTGCCTAACAAGGAGTTAGGTTAATTGATCACCTATCGAATGATCGCTAACCCGAAAGAAATTCAAAACTAATGTGAACTATATACAACGTATACCGGCGGCAATGAGTGGTAAAACAAGACACATTCGCTACACATGTTTGTGCTATGCAAATGGATCAAGTAAGGACACCTATCTTACCAATACCGGCGGCAATGAGTGGTAAAACAAGACACATTCGCTACACACGTATGTGCTATGCAAATGGATCAAGTAAGGACACCTATCTTACCAGTGGAAAGTTCACATTAGATTCGAATTTCTTTGTAAAATTAGCTGTTACACATCGATGGGTGACAGAGAAATGACAACAGATGGTGTTGTCCCGGCCCAGACATCCGTTATCATTTCTCTGATGGCTTACAATTGACCTAACGTTGCGTCCTATCTACCCCACCTAATGTGGCAATTTTAAGGAGAGTTTGCTTATAACGGATACACAATGATCGTATAAACAGTTTCTCATTGCCTAACAAGGAGTTAGGTTAATTGATCACCTATCGAATGATCGCTAACCCGAAAGAAATTCAAAACTAATGTGAACTATATACAACGTATACCGGCGGCAATGAGTGGTAAAACAAGACACATTCGCTACACATGTTTTTGCTATGCAAATGGATCAAGTAAGGACACCTATCTTACCAATACCGGCGGCAATGAGTGGTAAAACAAGACACATTCGCTACACACGTATGTGCTATGCAAAATGGATCAAGTAAGGACACCTATCTTACCAGTGGAAAGTTCACATTAGATTCGAATTTCTTTGTAAAATTAGCTGTTACACATCGATGGGTGACAGAGAAATGACAACAGATGGTGTTGTCCCGGCCCAGACATCCGTTATCATTTCTCTGATGGCTTACAATTGACCTAACGTTGCGTCCTATCTACCCCACCTAATGTGGCAATTTTAAGGAGAGTTTGCTTATAACGGATACACAATGATCGTATAAACAGTTTCTCATTGCCTAACAAGGAGTTAGGTTAATTGATCACCTATCGAATGATCGCTAACCCGAAAGAAATTCAAAACTAATGTGAACTATATACAACGTATACCGGCGGCAATGAGTGGTAAAACAAGACACATTCGCTACACATGTTTGTGCTATGCAAATGGATCAAGTAAGGACACCTATCTTACCAATACCGGCGGCAATGAGTGGTAAAACAAGACACATTCGCTACACACGTATGTGCTATGCAAATGGATCAAGTAAGGACACCTATCTTACCAGTGGAAAGTTCACATTAGATTCGAATTTCTTTGTAAAATTAGCTGTTACACATCGATGGGTGACAGAGAAATGACAACAGATGGTGTTGTCCCGGCCCAGACATCCGTTATCATTTCTCTGATGGCTTACAATTGACCTAAAGTTGCGTCCTATCTACCCCACCTAATGTGGCAATTTTAAGGAGAGTTTGCTTATAACGGATACACAATGATCGTATAAACGATTTCTCATTGCCTTACAAGGAGTTAGGTCAATTGATCACCTGTCAAATCATCGCTAACCCGAAAGAAATTCAAAACTAATGCGAACTATATACTACAACGTATACCGGCGGCAATGAGTGGTAAAACAAGACACATTCGCTACACATGTTTGTGCTATGCAAATGGATCAAGTAAGGACACCTATCTTACCAGTGGAAAGTTCACATTAGAATCGAATTTCTTTGCAAAATTAGCTGTTACACATCGAAGGGTGACAAATTTCCCTAACGTGATGTCCTATCCTTCGCTAAATTATTCATAACTAACTAAACCCTACAAATACCCTACTCTACACCTCTGCGTTTTCACGGGCTTGGGACCGTTAAATAGCATCAATAGCATGTGAAGCGTGCTATTTAGCCGCATTAGTAGATATTGCTGTCATTCAAGCGACCGACATTAAAACCTAGAGCGCAATATAAGTATGCACACAACACATATCAACTAGCATAGCAAACAATATCAGCACAACCAAACATACCACACAGTGCAGCAATTCTCTTCTGTATCCTTATTATACATGAGTGGCTCTCCGGATAACAAAAACAGCAGTACTTTGCTTTGATTGGTTTACTCTTTGACAGCTGATCACCGACTAAAGTATGTCCTTGTTTCGGCAGAGATGTTTACTCTTTGACAGCCAATCATCGACTGAAGTATACCATTGTTTTGGTAGAGATGTTTTCTCTTTGACAGAAAATCATCCACTAAAGTATGTCCTTGTTTTTGGCAGAGATATTTACTCTTTGACAGCTAATCATCGAATGAAGTAAACCATTGTTTTTCAGAGATGTTTACTCTTTGACAGACAATCATCGACTAAAGTATGTCCTTGTTTTGGCAGAGATGTTTACTCTTTGACAGCCAATCATCGACTGAAGAATGTCCTTGTTTTGACAGAGATATTTACTCTTTGACAGCCAATCACCGACTGAAGTATACCATTGTTTTGGCAGAGATGTTTACTCTTTGACAGCCAATCATCGACTGAAGAATGTCCTTGTTTTGACAGAGATATTTACTCTTTGACATCCAATCACCGACTGAAGTATATCATTGTTTTGGCAGAGATGTTTCCTCTTTGACAGCCAATCACCGACTAAAGTATGTCCTTGTTTTGGCAGAGATGTTTACTCTTTGACAGCCAGTCATCGACTGAAGTATACCATTGTTTTGGCAGAGATGTTTACTCTTTGACAGCCAATCATCGACTAAAGTATGTCCTTGTTTTGGCAGAGATGTACTCTTTGACAGCCAATCATCGACTAAAGTATGTCCTTGTTTTGGCTAAGATGTTTTACTCTTTGACAGCTGATCACCGACTAAAGTATGTCCTTGTTTTGGCAGAGATGTTTACTCATTGACAGCCAATCATCGACTGAAGTATACCATTGTTTTGGCAGAGATGTTTACTCTTTGACAGCCAATCATCGACTGAAGTATAACATTGTTTTTTCAGAGATGTTTATTCTTTGACAGACAATCATCGACTGAAGTATGTCCTTGTTTTGGCAGAGTTGTTTTCTCTTTGACAGCCAATCACCGACTAAAGTATGTCCTTGTTTTGGCAGAGATGTTTACTCTTTGACAGCCAGTCATCGACTGAAGTATACCATTGTTTTGGCAGAGATGTTTACTCTTTGACAGACAATCATCGACTGAAGTATGTCCTTGTTTTGGCAGAGATGTTTACTCTTTGACAGCCAATCATCGACTAAAGTATGTCCTTGTTTTGGCAGAGATGTACTCTTTGACAGCCAATCATCGACTAAAGTATGTCCTTGTTTTGGCTAAGATGTTTACTCTTTGACAGCTGATCACCGACTAAAGTATGTCCTTGTTTTGGCAGAGATGTTTACTCATTGACAGCCAATCATCGACTGAAGTATACCATTGTTTTGGCAGAGATGTTTACTCTTTGACAGCCAATCATCGACTGAAGTATAACATTGTTTTGACAGAGATGTTTTCTCTTTGACAGCCAATCATCGACTAAAGTATGTCCTTGTTTTGGCAGAGATGTTTACTCTTTGACAGCTGATCACAGACTAAAGTATGTCCTTGTTTTGGCAGAGATGTTTACTCATTGACAGCCAATCATCGACTGAAGTATACCATTGTTTTTGGCAGAGATGTTTACTCTTTGACAGCCAATCACCGACTGAAGTATACCATTGTTTTGACAGAGATGTTTACTGTTTGACAGCCAATCATCGACTGAAGTATACTATTGTTTTGGCGGAGATGTCTACTCTTTGAGAGCCAATCATCGACTGAATGTCCTTGATTTGGCAGAGATGTTTACTGTTTGACAGCTCATCACAGATTGAAGTTAGTTTATAGCATATCAAAAACTAAATTATTGTATCGGTGATAGTGATTTAGGATGCTTAGGAAGTTTAAGAATGAAAAATAAGCTGATCAAAATTACATTGCAATAATTGTCAGTCAAGGGACCTGACCCACCCAAAAGGTGGGACCTAGTAATTGAATGAAAAATATATCAAAAATGGTCACGACATCGCTGAGATGAATTTTATTTAGTAAAATGAATCAAGATTGAAACATTAAGACAAGAAATTAAAAATTTGACGCTACACGTAAAGCAAATAATTTCGAGTTTAGTTCACAAGCATAGGCGTAGCAAACATTTTCTTAATAATTGAATGAAAAATATATCAAAAATGGTCACTACGCGCTGAGATGAATTTTATTTAGTAAAATGAATCAAGATTGAAACATTAAGACAAGAAATTAAAAATTTTGACGCTACACGTAAAGCAAATAATTTCGAGTTTAGTTCACAAGCATAGGCGTAGCAAACATTTTCTTAATAATTGAATGAAAAATATATCAAAAATGGTCACTACGTCGCTGAGATGAATTTTATTTAGTAAATGAATCAAGACTGAAACATTAAGACAAGAAATTAAAAATTTGACGCTACACGTAAAGCAAATAATTTCGAGTTTAGTTCACAAGCATAGGCGTAGCAAACATTTTCTTAATAATTGAATGAAAAATATATCAAAAATGGTCACTACGTCGCTGAGATGAATTTTATTTAGTAAAATGAATCAAGATTGAAACATTAAGACAAGAAATTAAAAATTTGACGCTACACGTAAAGCAAATAATTTCGAGTTTAGTTCACAAGCATAGGCGTAGCAAACATTTTCTTAATAATTGAATGAAAAATATATCAAAAATGGTCACTACAGTCGCTGAGATGAATTTTATTTAGTAAAATGAATCAAGACTGAAACATTAAGACAAGAAATTAAAAATTTGACGCTACACGTAAAGCAAATAATTTCGAGTTTAGTTCACAAGCATAGGCGTAGCAAACATTTTCTTAATAATTGAATGAAAAATATATCAAAAATGGTCACTACGTCGCTGAGATGAATTTTATTTAGTAAAATGAATCAAGATTGAAACATTAAGACAAGAAATTAAAAATTTGACGCTACACGTAAAGCAAATAATTTCGAGTTTAGTTCACAAGCATAGGCGTAGCAAACATTTTTCTTAATAATTGAATGAAAAATATATCAAAAATGGTCACTACGTCGCTGAGATGAATTTTATTTAGTAAAATGAATCAAGACTGAAACATTAAGACAAGAAATTAAAAATTTGACGCTACACGTAAAGCAAATAATTTCGAGTTTAGTTCACAAGCATAGGCGTAGCAAACATTTTCTTAATAATTGAATGAAAAATATATCAAAAATGGTCACTACGTCGCTGAGATGAATTTTATTTAGTAAAATGAATCAAGACTGAAACATTAAGACAAGAAATTAAAAATTTGACGCTACACGTAAAGCAAATAATTTCGAGTTTAGTTCACAAGCATAGGCGTAGCAAACATTTTCTTAATAATTGAATGAAAAATATATCAAAAATGGTCACTACATCGCTGAGATGAATTTTATTTAGTAAAATGAATCAAGACTGAAACATTAAGACAAGAAATTAAAAATTTGACGCTACACGTAAAGCAAATAATTTCGAGTTTAGTTCACAAGCATAGCGTAGCAAACATTTTCTTAATAATTGAATGAAAAATATATCAAAAATGGTCACTACATCGCTGAGATGAATTTTATTTAGTAAAATGAATCAAGACTGAAACATTAAGACAAGAAATTAAAAATTTGACGCTACACGTAAAGCAAATAATTTCGAGTTTAGTTCACAAGCATAGGCGTAGCAAACATTTTCTTAATAATTGAATGAAAAATATATCAAAAATGGTCACTACGTCGCTGAGATGAATTTTATTTAGTAAAATGAATCAAGACTGAAACATTAAGACAAGAAATTAAAAATTTGACGCTACACGTAAAGCAAATAATTTCGAGTTTAGTTCACAAGCATAGGCGTAGCAAACATTTTCTTAATAATTGAATGAAAAATATATCAAAAATGGTCACTACATCGCTGAGATGAATTTTATTTAGTAAAATGAATCAAGACTTGAAACATTAAGACAAGAAATTAAAAATTTGACGCTACACGTAAAGCAAATAATTTCGAGTTTAGTTCACAAGCATAGGCGTAGCAAACATTTTCTTAATAATTGAATGAAAAATATATCAAAAATGGTCACTACATCGCTGAGATGAATTTTATTTAGTAAAATGAATCAAGACTGAAACATTAAGACAAGAAATTAAAAATTTGACGCTACACGTAAAGCAAATAATTTCGAGTTTAGTTCACAAGCATAGGCGTTAGCAAACATTTTCTTAATAATTGAATGAAAAATATATCAAAAATGGTCACTACATCGCTGAGATGAATTTTATTTAGTAAAATGAATCAAGACTGAAACATTAAGACAAGAAATTAAAAATTTGACGCTACACGTAAAGCAAATAATTTCGAGTTTAGTTCACAAGCATAGGCGTAGCAAACATTTTCTTAATAATTGAATGAAAAATATATCAAAAATGGTCACTACATCGCTGAGATGAATTTTATTTAGTAAAATGAATCAAGACTGAAACATTAAGACAAGAAATTAAAAATTTGACGCTACACGTAAAGCAAATAATTTCGAGTTTAGTTCACAAGCATAGGCGTAGCAAACATTTTCTTAATAATTGAATGAAAAATATATCAAAAATGGTCACTACATCGCTGAGATGAATTTTATTTAGTAAAATGAATCAAGACTGAAACATTAAGACAAGAAATTATTTGCTTTACGTGTAGCGTCAAATTTTTAATTTCTTGTCTTAATGTTTCAGTCTTGATTCATTTTACTAAATAAAATTCATCTCAGCGATGTAGTGACCATTTTTGATATATTTTTCATTCAATTATTAAGAAAATGTTTGCTACGCCTATGCTTGTGAACTAAACTCGAAATTATTTGCTTTACGTGTAGCGTCAAATTTTTAATTTCTTGTCTTAATGTTTCAGTCTTGATTCATTTTACTAAATAAAATTCATCTCAGCGACGTAGTGACCATTTTTGATATATTTTTCATTCAATTATTAAGAAAATGTTTGCTACGCCTATGCTTGTGAACTAAACTCGAAATTATTTGCTTTACGTGTAGCGTCAAATTTTTAATTTCTTGTCTTAATGTTTCAGTCTTGATTCATTTTACTAAATAAAATTCATCTCAGCGACGTAGTGACCATTTTTGATATATTTTTCATTCAATTATTAAGAAAATGTTTGCTACGCCTATGCTTGTGAACTAAACTCGAAATTATTTGCTTTACGTGTAGCGTCAAATTTTTAATTTCTTGTCTTAATGTTTCAGTCTTGATTCATTTTACTAAATAAAATTCATCTCAGCGACGTAGTGACCATTTTTGATATATTTTTCATTCAATTATTAAGAAAATGTTTGCTACGCCTATGCTTGTGAACTAAACTCGAAATTATTTGCTTTACGTGTAGCGTCAAATTTTTAATTTCTTGTCTTAATGTTTCAGTCTTGATTCATTTTACTAAATAAAATTCATCTCAGCGACGTAGTGACCATTTTTGATATATTTTTCATTCAATTATTAAGAAAATGTTTGCTACGCCTATGCTTGTGAACTAAACTCGAAATTATTTGCTTTACGTGTAGCGTCAAATTTTTAATTTCTTGTCTTAATGTTTCAGTCTTGATTCATTTTACTAAATAAAATTCATCTCAGCGACGTAGTGACCATTTTTGATATATTTTTCATTCAATTATTAAGAAAATGTTTGCTACGCCTATGCTTGTGAACTAAACTCGAAATTATTTGCTTTACGTGTAGCGTCAAATTTTTAATTTCTTGTCTTAATGTTTCAGTCTTGATTCATTTTACTAAATAAAATTCATCTCAGCGACGTAGTGACCATTTTTGATATATTTTTCATTCAATTATTAAGAAAATGTTTGCTACGCCTATGCTTGTGAACTAAACTCGAAATTATTTGCTTTACGTGTAGCGTCAAATTTTTAATTTCTTGTCTTAATGTTTCAGTCTTGATTCATTTTACTAAATAAAATTCATCTCAGCGACGTAGTGACCATTTTTGATATATTTTTCATTCAATTATTAAGAAAATGTTTGCTACGCCTATGCTTGTGAACTAAACTCGAAATTATTTGCTTTACGTGTAGCGTCAAATTTTTAATTTCTTGTCTTAATGTTTCAGTCTTGATTCATTTTACTAAATAAAATTCATCTCAGCGACGTAGTGACCATTTTTGATATATTTTTCATTCAATTATTAAGAAAATGTTTGCTACGCCTATGCTTGTGAACTAAACTCGAAATTATTTGCTTTACGTGTAGCGTCAAATTTTTAATTTCTTGTCTTAATGTTTCAGTCTTGATTCATTTTACTAAATAAAATTCATCTCAGCGACGTAGTGACCATTTTTGATATATTTTTCATTCAATTATTAAGAAAATGTTTGCTACGCCTATGCTTGTGAACTAAACTCGAAATTATTTGCTTTACGTGTAGCGTCAAATTTTTAATTTCTTGTCTTAATGTTTCAGTCTTGATTCATTTTACTAAATAAAATTCATCTCAGCGACGTAGTGACCATTTTTGATATATTTTTCATTCAATTATTAAGAAAATGTTTGCTACGCCTATGCTTGTGAACTAAACTCGAAATTATTTGCTTTACGTGTAGCGTCAAATTTTTAATTTCTTGTCTTAATGTTTCAGTCTTGATTCATTTTACTAAATAAAATTCATCTCAGCGACGTAGTGACCATTTTTGATATATTTTTCATTCAATTATTAAGAAAATGTTTGCTACGCCTATGCTTGTGAACTAAACTCGAAATTATTTGCTTTACGTGTAGCGTCAAATTTTTAATTTCTTGTCTTAATGTTTCAGTCTTGATTCATTTTACTAAATAAAATTCATCTCAGCGACGTAGTGACCATTTTTGATATATTTTTCATTCAATTATTAAGAAAATGTTTGCTACGCCTATGCTTGTGAACTAAACTCGAAATTATTTGCTTTACGTGTAGCGTCAAATTTTTAATTTCTTGTCTTAATGTTTCAGTCTTGATTCATTTTACTAAATAAAATTCATCTCAGCGACGTAGTGACCATTTTTGATATATTTTTCATTCAATTATTAAGAAAATGTTTGCTACGCCTATGCTTGTGAACTAAACTCGAAATTATTTGCTTTACGTGTAGCGTCAAATTTTTAATTTCTTGTCTTAATGTTTCAGTCTTGATTCATTTTACTAAATAAAATTCATCTCAGCGACGTAGTGACCATTTTTGATATATTTTTCATTCAATTATTAAGAAAATGTTTGCTACGCCTATGCTTGTGAACTAAACTCGAAATTATTTGCTTTACGTGTAGCGTCAAATTTTTAATTTCTTGTCTTAATGTTTCAGTCTTGATTCATTTTACTAAATAAAATTCATCTCAGCGACGTAGTGACCATTTTTGATATATTTTTCATTCAATTATTAAGAAAATGTTTGCTACGCCTATGCTTGTGAACTAAACTCGAAATTATTTGCTTTACGTGTAGCGTCAAATTTTTAATTTCTTGTCTTAATGTTTCAGTCTTGATTCATTTTACTAAATAAAATTCATCTCAGCGACGTAGTGACCATTTTTGATATATTTTTCATTCAATTATTAAGAAAATGTTTGCTACGCCTATGCTTGTGAACTAAACTCGAAATTATTTGCTTTACGTGTAGCGTCAAATTTTTAATTTCTTGTCTTAATGTTTCAGTCTTGATTCATTTTACTAAATAAAATTCATCTCAGCGACGTAGTGACCATTTTTGATATATTTTTCATTCAATTATTAAGAAAATGTTTGCTACGCCTATGCTTGTGAACTAAACTCGAAATTATTTGCTTTACGTGTAGCGTCAAATTTTTAATTTCTTGTCTTAATGTTTCAGTCTTGATTCATTTTACTAAATAAAATTCATCTCAGCGACGTAGTGACCATTTTTGATATATTTTTCATTCAATTATTAAGAAAATGTTTGCTACGCCTATGCTTGTGAACTAAACTCGAAATTATTTGCTTTACGTGTAGCGTCAAATTTTTAATTTCTTGTCTTAATGTTTCAGTCTTGATTCATTTTACTAAATAAAATTCATCTCAGCGACGTAGTGACCATTTTTGATATATTTTTCATTCAATTATTAAGAAAATGTTTGCTACGCCTATGCTTGTGAACTAAACTCGAAATTATTTGCTTTACGTGTAGCGTCAAATTTTTAATTTCTTGTCTTAATGTTTCAGTCTTGATTCATTTTACTAAATAAAATTCATCTCAGCGACGTAGTGACCATTTTTGATATATTTTTCATTCAATTATTAAGAAAATGTTTGCTACGCCTATGCTTGTGAACTAAACTCGAAATTATTTGCTTTACGTGTAGCGTCAAATTTTTAATTTCTTGTCTTAATGTTTCAGTCTTGATTCATTTTACTAAATAAAATTCATCTCAGCGACGTAGTGACCATTTTTGATATATTTTTCATTCAATTATTAAGAAAATGTTTGCTACGCCTATGCTTGTGAACTAAACTCGAAATTATTTGCTTTACGTGTAGCGTCAAATTTTTAATTTCTTGTCTTAATGTTTCAGTCTTGATTCATTTTACTAAATAAAATTCATCTCAGCGACGTAGTGACCATTTTTGATATATTTTTCATTCAATTATTAAGAAAATGTTTGCTACGCCTATGCTTGTGAACTAAACTCGAAATTATTTGCTTTACGTGTAGCGTCAAATTTTTAATTTCTTGTCTTAATGTTTCAGTCTTGATTCATTTTACTAAATAAAATTCATCTCAGCGACGTAGTGACCATTTTTGATATATTTTTCATTCAATTATTAAGAAAATGTTTGCTACGCCTATGCTTGTGAACTAAACTCGAAATTATTTGCTTTACGTGTAGCGTCAAATTTTTAATTTCTTGTCTTAATGTTTCAGTCTTGATTCATTTTACTAAATAAAATTCATCTCAGCGACGTAGTGACCATTTTTGATATATTTTTCATTCAATTATTAAGAAAATGTTTGCTACGCCTATGCTTGTGAACTAAACTCGAAATTATTTGCTTTACGTGTAGCGTCAAATTTTTAATTTCTTGTCTTAATGTTTCAGTCTTGATTCATTTTACTAAATAAAATTCATCTCAGCGACGTAGTGACCATTTTTGATATATTTTTCATTCAATTATTAAGAAAATGTTTGCTACGCCTATGCTTGTGAACTAAACTCGAAATTATTTGCTTTACGTGTAGCGTCAAATTTTTAATTTCTTGTCTTAATGTTTCAGTCTTGATTCATTTTACTAAATAAAATTCATCTCAGCGACGTAGTGACCATTTTTGATATATTTTTCATTCAATTATTAAGAAAATGTTTGCTACGCCTATGCTTGTGAACTAAACTCGAAATTATTTGCTTTACGTGTAGCGTCAAATTTTTAATTTCTTGTCTTAATGTTTCAGTCTTGATTCATTTTACTAAATAAAATTCATCTCAGCGACGTAGTGACCATTTTTGATATATTTTTCATTCAATTATTAAGAAAATGTTTGCTACGCCTATGCTTGTGAACTAAACTCGAAATTATTTGCTTTACGTGTAGCGTCAAATTTTTAATTTCTTGTCTTAATGTTTCAGTCTTGATTCATTTTACTAAATAAAATTCATCTCAGCGACGTAGTGACCATTTTTGATATATTTTTCATTCAATTATTAAGAAAATGTTTGCTACGCCTATGCTTGTGAACTAAACTCGAAATTATTTGCTTTACGTGTAGCGTCAAATTTTTAATTTCTTGTCTTAATGTTTCAGTCTTGATTCATTTTACTAAATAAAATTCATCTCAGCGACGTAGTGACCATTTTTGATATATTTTTCATTCAATTATTAAGAAAATGTTTGCTACGCCTATGCTTGTGAACTAAACTCGAAATTATTTGCTTTACGTGTAGCGTCAAATTTTTAATTTCTTGTCTTAATGTTTCAATCTTGATTCATTTTACTAAATAAAATTCATCTCAGCGACGTAGTGACCATTTTTGATATATTTTTCATTCAATTATTAAGAAAATGTTTGCTACGCCTATGCTTGTGAACTAAACTCGAAATTATTTGCTTTACGTGTAGCGTCAAATTTTTAATTTCTTGTCTTAATGTTTCAGTCTTGATTCATTTTACTAAATAAAATTCATCTCAGCGACGTAGTGACCATTTTTGATATATTTTTCATTCAATTATTAAGAAAATGTTTGCTACGCCTATGCTTGTGAACTAAACTCGAAATTATTTGCTTTACGTGTAGCGTCAAATTTTTAATTTCTTGTCTTAATGTTTCAGTCTTGATTCATTTTACTAAATAAAATTCATCTCAGCGACGTAGTGACCATTTTTGATATATTTTTCATTCAATTATTAAGAAAATGTTTGCTACGCCTATGCTTGTGAACTAAACTCGAAATTATTTGCTTTACGTGTAGCGTCAAATTTTTAATTTCTTGTCTTAATGTTTCAGTCTTGATTCATTTTACTAAATAAAATTCATCTCAGCGACGTAGTGACCATTTTTGATATATTTTTCATTCAATTATTAAGAAAATGTTTGCTACGCCTATGCTTGTGAACTAAACTCGAAATTATTTGCTTTACGTGTAGCGTCAAATTTTTAATTTCTTGTCTTAATGTTTCAATCTTGATTCATTTTACTAAATAAAATTCATCTCAGCGACGTAGTGACCATTTTTGATATATTTTTCATTCAATTATTAAGAAAATGTTTGCTACGCCTATGCTTGTGAACTAAACTCGAAATTATTTGCTTTACGTGTAGCGTCAAATTTTTAATTTCTTGTCTTAATGTTTCAGTCTTGATTCATTTTACTAAATAAAATTCATCTCAGCGACGTAGTGACCATTTTTGATATATTTTTCATTCAATTATTAAGAAAATGTTTGCTACGCCTATGCTTGTGAACTAAACTCGAAATTATTTGCTTTACGTGTAGCGTCAAATTTTTAATTTCTTGTCTTAATGTTTCAGTCTTGATTCATTTTACTAAATAAAATTCATCTCAGCGACGTAGTGACCATTTTTGATATATTTTTCATTCAATTATTAAGAAAATGTTTGCTACGCCTATGCTTGTGAACTAAACTCGAAATTATTTGCTTTACGTGTAGCGTCAAATTTTTAATTTCTTGTCTTAATGTTTCAGTCTTGATTCATTTTACTAAATAAAATTCATCTCAGCGACGTAGTGACCATTTTTGATATATTTTTCATTCAATTATTAAGAAAATGTTTGCTACGCCTATGCTTGTGAACTAAACTCGAAATTATTTGCTTTACGTGTAGCGTCAAATTTTTAATTTCTTGTCTTAATGTTTCAGTCTTGATTCATTTTACTAAATAAAATTCATCTCAGCGACGTAGTGACCATTTTTGATATATTTTTCATTCAATTATTAAGAAAATGTTTGCTACGCCTATGCTTGTGAACTAAACTCGAAATTATTTGCTTTACGTGTAGCGTCAAATTTTTAATTTCTTGTCTTAATGTTTCAGTCTTGATTCATTTTACTAAATAAAATTCATCTCAGCGACGTAGTGACCATTTTTGATATATTTTTCATTCAATTATTAAGAAAATGTTTGCTACGCCTATGCTTGTGAACTAAACTCGAAATTATTTGCTTTACGTGTAGCGTCAAATTTTTAATTTCTTGTCTTAATGTTTCAATCTTGATTCATTTTACTAAATAAAATTCATCTCAGCGACGTAGTGACCATTTTTGATATATTTTTCATTCAATTATTAAGAAAATGTTTGCTACGCCTATGCTTGTGAACTAAACTCGAAATTATTTGCTTTACGTGTAGCGTCAAATTTTTAATTTCTTGTCTTAATGTTTCAGTCTTGATTCATTTTACTAAATAAAATTCATCTCAGCGACGTAGTGACCATTTTTGATATATTTTTCATTCAATTATTAAGAAAATGTTTGCTACGCCTATGCTTGTGAACTAAACTCGAAATTATTTGCTTTACGTGTAGCGTCAAATTTTTAATTTCTTGTCTTAATGTTTCAGTCTTGATTCATTTTACTAAATAAAATTCATCTCAGCGACGTAGTGACCATTTTTGATATATTTTTCATTCAATTATTAAGAAAATGTTTGCTACGCCTATGCTTGTGAACTAAACTCGAAATTATTTGCTTTACGTGTAGCGTCAAATTTTTAATTTCTTGTCTTAATGTTTCAGTCTTGATTCATTTTACTAAATAAAATTCATCTCAGCGACGTAGTGACCATTTTTGATATATTTTTCATTCAATTATTAAGAAAATGTTTGCTACGCCTATGCTTGTGAACTAAACTCGAAATTATTTGCTTTACGTGTAGCGTCAAATTTTTAATTTCTTGTCTTAATGTTTCAGTCTTGATTCATTTTACTAAATAAAATTCATCTCAGCGACGTAGTGACCATTTTTGATATATTTTTCATTCAATTATTAAGAAAATGTTTGCTACGCCTATGCTTGTGAACTAAACTCGAAATTATTTGCTTTACGTGTAGCGTCAAATTTTTAATTTCTTGTCTTAATGTTTCAGTCTTGATTCATTTTACTAAATAAAATTCATCTCAGCGACGTAGTGACCATTTTTGATATATTTTTCATTCAATTATTAAGAAAATGTTTGCTACGCCTATGCTTGTGAACTAAACTCGAAATTATTTGCTTTACGTGTAGCGTCAAATTTTTAATTTCTTGTCTTAATGTTTCAGTCTTGATTCATTTTACTAAATAAAATTCATCTCAGCGACGTAGTGACCATTTTTGATATATTTTTCATTCAATTATTAAGAAAATGTTTGCTACGCCTATGCTTGTGAACTAAACTCGAAATTATTTGCTTTACGTGTAGCGTCAAATTTTTAATTTCTTGTCTTAATGTTTCAATCTTGATTCATTTTACTAAATAAAATTCATCTCAGCGACGTAGTGACCATTTTTGATATATTTTTCATTCAATTATTAAGAAAATGTTTGCTACGCCTATGCTTGTGAACTAAACTCGAAATTATTTGCTTTACGTGTAGCGTCAAATTTTTAATTTCTTGTCTTAATGTTTCAGTCTTGATTCATTTTACTAAATAAAATTCATCTCAGCGATGTAGTGACCATTTTTGATATATTTTTCATTCAATTATTAAGAAAATGTTTGCTACGCCTATGCTTGTGAACTAAACTCGAAATTATTTGCTTTACGTGTAGCGTCAAATTTTTAATTTCTTGTCTTAATGTTTCAATCTTGATTCATTTTACTAAATAAAATTCATCTCAGCGACGTAGTGACCATTTTTGATATATTTTTCATTCAATTATTAAGAAAATGTTTGCTACGCCTATGCTTGTGAACTAAACTCGAAATTATTTGCTTTACGTGTAGCGTCAAATTTTTAATTTCTTGTCTTAATGTTTCAGTCTTGATTCATTTTACTAAATAAAATTCATCTCAGCGACGTAGTGACCATTTTTGATATATTTTTCATTCAATTATTAAGAAAATGTTTGCTACGCCTATGCTTGTGAACTAAACTCGAAATTATTTGCTTTACGTGTAGCGTCAAATTTTTAATTTCTTGTCTTAATGTTTCAGTCTTGATTCATTTTACTAAATAAAATTCATCTCAGCGACGTAGTGACCATTTTTGATATATTTTTCATTCAATTATTAAGAAAATGTTTGCTACGCCTATGCTTGTGAACTAAACTCGAAATTATTTGCTTTACGTGTAGCGTCAAATTTTTAATTTCTTGTCTTAATGTTTCAGTCTTGATTCATTTTACTAAATAAAATTCATCTCAGCGACGTAGTGACCATTTTTGATATATTTTTCATTCAATTATTAAGAAAATGTTTGCTACGCCTATGCTTGTGAACTAAACTCGAAATTATTTGCTTTACGTGTAGCGTCAAATTTTTAATTTCTTGTCTTAATGTTTCAGTCTTGATTCATTTTACTAAATAAAATTCATCTCAGCGACGTAGTGACCATTTTTGATATATTTTTCATTCAATTATTAAGAAAATGTTTGCTACGCCTATGCTTGTGAACTAAACTCGAAATTATTTGCTTTACGTGTAGCGTCAAATTTTTAATTTCTTGTCTTAATGTTTCAGTCTTGATTCATTTTACTAAATAAAATTCATCTCAGCGACGTAGTGACCATTTTTGATATATTTTTCATTCAATTATTAAGAAAATGTTTGCTACGCCTATGCTTGTGAACTAAACTCGAAATTATTTGCTTTACGTGTAGCGTCAAATTTTTAATTTCTTGTCTTAATGTTTCAATCTTGATTCATTTTACTAAATAAAATTCATCTCAGCGACGTAGTGACCATTTTTGATATATTTTTCATTCAATTATTAAGAAAATGTTTGCTACGCCTATGCTTGTGAACTAAACTCGAAATTATTTGCTTTACGTGTAGCGTCAAATTTTTAATTTCTTGTCTTAATGTTTCAGTCTTGATTCATTTTACTAAATAAAATTCATCTCAGCGATGTAGTGACCATTTTTGATATATTTTTCATTCAATTATTAAGAAAATGTTTGCTACGCCTATGCTTGTGAACTAAACTCGAAATTATTTGCTTTACGTGTAGCGTCAAATTTTTAATTTCTTGTCTTAATGTTTCAATCTTGATTCATTTTACTAAATAAAATTCATCTCAGCGACGTAGTGACCATTTTTGATATATTTTTCATTCAATTATTAAGAAAATGTTTGCTACGCCTATGCTTGTGAACTAAACTCGAAATTATTTGCTTTACGTGTAGCGTCAAATTTTTAATTTCTTGTCTTAATGTTTCAGTCTTGATTCATTTTACTAAATAAAATTCATCTCAGCGACGTAGTGACCATTTTTGATATATTTTTCATTCAATTATTAAGAAAATGTTTGCTACGCCTATGCTTGTGAACTAAACTCGAAATTATTTGCTTTACGTGTAGCGTCAAATTTTTAATTTCTTGTCTTAATGTTTCAATCTTGATTCATTTTACTAAATAAAATTCATCTCAGCGACGTAGTGACCATTTTTGATATATTTTTCATTCAATTATTAAGAAAATGTTTGCTACGCCTATGCTTGTGAACTAAACTCGAAATTATTTGCTTTACGTGTAGCGTCAAATTTTTAATTTCTTGTCTTAATGTTTCAATCTTGATTCATTTTACTAAATAAAATTCATCTCAGCGATGTCGTGACCATTTTTGATATATTTTTCATTCAATTACTAGGTCCCACCTTTTGGGTGGGTCAGGTCCCTTGACTGACAATTATTGCAATGTAATTTTGATCAGCTTATTTTTCATTCTTAAACTTCCTAAGCATCCTAAATCACTATCACCGATACAATAATTTAGTTTTTGATATGCTATAAACTAACTTCAATCTGTGATGAGCTGTCAAACAGTAAACATCTCTGCCAAATCAAGGACATTCAGTCGATGATTGGCTCTCAAAGAGTAGACATCTCCGCCAAAACAATAGTATACTTCAGTCGATGATTGGCTGTCAAACAGTAAACATCTCTGTCAAAACAATGGTATACTTCAGTCGGTGATTGGCTGTCAAAGAGTAAACATCTCTGCCAAAACAATGGTATACTTCAGTCGATGATTGGCTGTCAATGAGTAAACATCTCTGCCAAAACAAGGACATACTTTAGTCTGTGATCAGCTGTCAAAGAGTAAACATCTCTGCCAAAACAAGGACATACTTTAGTCGATGATTGGCTGTCAAAGAGAAAACATCTCTGTCAAAACAATGTTATACTTCAGTCGATGATTGGCTGTCAAAGAGTAAACATCTCTGCCAAAACAATGGTATACTTCAGTCGATGATTGGCTGTCAATGAGTAAACATCTCTGCCAAAACAAGGACATACTTTAGTCGGTGATCAGCTGTCAAAGAGTAAACATCTTAGCCAAAACAAGGACATACTTTAGTCGATGATTGGCTGTCAAAGAGTACATCTCTGCCAAAACAAGGACATACTTTAGTCGATGATTGGCTGTCAAAGAGTAAACATCTCTGCCAAAACAAGGACATACTTCAGTCGATGATTGTCTGTCAAAGAGTAAACATCTCTGCCAAAACAATGGTATACTTCAGTCGATGACTGGCTGTCAAAGAGTAAACATCTCTGCCAAAACAAGGACATACTTTAGTCGGTGATTGGCTGTCAAAGAGAAAACAACTCTGCCAAAACAAGGACATACTTCAGTCGATGATTGTCTGTCAAAGAATAAACATCTCTGAAAAACAATGTTATACTTCAGTCGATGATTGGCTGTCAAAGAGTAAACATCTCTGCCAAAACAATGGTATACTTCAGTCGATGATTGGCTGTCAATGAGTAAACATCTCTGCCAAAACAAGGACATACTTTAGTCGGTGATCAGCTGTCAAAGAGTAAACATCTTAGCCAAAACAAGGACATACTTTAGTCGATGATTGGCTGTCAAAGAGTACATCTCTGCCAAAACAAGGACATACTTTAGTCGATGATTGGCTGTCAAAGAGTAAACATCTCTGCCAAAACAATGGTATACTTCAGTCGATGACTGGCTGTCAAAGAGTAAACATCTCTGCCAAAACAAGGACATACTTTAGTCGGTGATTGGCTGTCAAAGAGGAAACATCTCTGCCAAAACAATGATATACTTCAGTCGGTGATTGGATGTCAAAGAGTAAATATCTCTGTCAAAACAAGGACATTCTTCAGTCGATGATTGGCTGTCAAAGAGTAAACATCTCTGCCAAAACAATGGTATACTTCAGTCGGTGATTGGCTGTCAAAGAGTAAATATCTCTGTCAAAACAAGGACATTCTTCAGTCGATGATTGGCTGTCAAAGAGTAAACATCTCTGCCAAAACAAGGACATACTTTAGTCGATGATTGTCTGTCAAAGAGTAAACATCTCTGAAAAACAATGGTTTACTTCATTCGATGATTAGCTGTCAAAGAGTAAATATCTCTGCCAAAAACAAGGACATACTTTAGTGGATGATTTTCTGTCAAAGAGAAAACATCTCTACCAAAACAATGGTATACTTCAGTCGATGATTGGCTGTCAAAGAGTAAACATCTCTGCCGAAACAAGGACATACTTTAGTCGGTGATCAGCTGTCAAAGAGTAAACCAATCAAAGCAAAGTACTGCTGTTTTTGTTATCCGGAGAGCCACTCATGTATAATAAGGATACAGAAGAGAATTGCTGCACTGTGTGGTATGTTTGGTTGTGCTGATATTGTTTGCTATGCTAGTTGATATGTGTTGTGTGCATACTTATATTGCGCTCTAGGTTTTAATGTCGGTCGCTTGAATGACAGCAATATCTACTAATGCGGCTAAATAGCACGCTTCACATGCTATTTGATGCTATTTAACGGTCCCAAGCCCGTGAAAACGCAGAGGGGTAGAGTAGGGTATTTGTAGGGTTTAGTTAGTTATGAATAATTTAGCGAAGGATAGGACATCACGTTAGGGAAATTTGTCACCCTTCGATGTGTAACAGCTAATTTTGCAAAGAAATTCGATTCTAATGTGAACTTTCCACTGGTAAGATAGGTGTCCTTACTTGATCCATTTGCATAGCACAAACATGTGTAGCGAATGTGTCTTGTTTTACCACTCATTGCCGCCGGTATACGTTGTAGTATATAGTTCGCATTAGTTTTGAATTTCTTTCGGGTTAGCGATGATTTGACAGGTGATCAATTGACCTAACTCCTTGTAAGGCAATGAGAAATCGTTTATACGATCATTGTGTATCCGTTATAAGCAAACTCTCCTTAAAATTGCCACATTAGGTGGGGTAGATAGGACGCAACTTTAGGTCAATTGTAAGCCATCAGAGAAATGATAACGGATGTCTGGGCCGGGACAACACCATCTGTTGTCATTTCTCTGTCACCCATCGATGTGTAACAGCTAATTTTACAAAGAAATTCGAATCTAATGTGAACTTTCCACTGGTAAGATAGGTGTCCTTACTTGATCCATTTGCATAGCACATACGTGTGTAGCGAATGTGTCTTGTTTTACCACTCATTGCCGCCGGTATTGGTAAGATAGGTGTCCTTACTTGATCCATTTGCATAGCAAAAACATGTGTAGCGAATGTGTCTTGTTTTACCACTCATTGCCGCCGGTATACGTTGTATATAGTTCACATTAGTTTTGAATTTCTTTCGGGTTAGCGATCATTCGATAGGTGATCAATTAACCTAACTCCTTGTTAGGCAATGAGAAACTGTTTATACGATCATTGTGTATCCGTTATAAGCAAACTCTCCTTAAAATTGCCACATTAGGTGGGGTAGATAGGACGCAACGTTAGGTCAATTGTAAGCCATCAGAGAAATGATAACGGATGTCTGGGCCGGGACAACACCATCTGTTGTCATTTCTCTGTCACCCATCGATGTGTAACAGCTAATTTTACAAAGAAATTCGAATCTAATGTGAACTTTCCACTGGTAAGATAGGTGTCCTTACTTGATCCATTTGCATAGCACATACGTGTGTAGCGAATGTGTCTTGTTTTACCACTCATTGCCGCCGGTATTGGTAAGATAGGTGTCCTTACTTGATCCATTTGCATAGCACAAACATGTGTAGCGAATGTGTCTTGTTTTACCACTCATTGCCGCCGGTATACGTTGTATATAGTTCACATTAGTTTTGAATTTCTTTCGGGTTAGCGATCATTCGATAGGTGATCAATTAACCTAACTCCTTGTTAGGCAATGAGAAACTGTTTATACGATCATTGTGTATCCGTTATAAGCAAACTCTCCTTAAAATTGCCACATTAGGTGGGGTAGATAGGACGCAACGTTAGGTCAATTGTAAGCCATCAGAGAAATGATAACGGATGTCTGGGCCGGGACAACACCATCTGTTGTCATTTCTCTGTCACCCATCGATGTGTAACAGCTAATTTTACAAAGAAATTCGAATCTAATGTGAACTTTCCACTGGTAAGATAGGTGTCCTTACTTGATCCATTTGCATAGCACATACGTGTGTAGCGAATGTGTCTTGTTTTACCACTCATTGCCGCCGGTATTGGTAAGATAGGTGTCCTTACTTGATCCATTTGCATAGCAAAACATGTGTAGCGAATGTGTCTTGTTTTACCACTCATTGCCGCCGGTATACGTTGTATATAGTTCACATTAGTTTTGAATTTCTTTCGGGTTAGCGATCATTCGATAGGTGATCAATTAACCTAACTCCTTGTTAGGCAATGAGAAACTGTTTATACGATCATTGTGTATCCGTTATAAGCAAACTCTCCTTAAAATTGCCACATTAGGTGGGGTAGATAGGACGCAACGTTAGGTCAATTGTAAGCCATCAGAGAAATGATAACGGATGTCTGGGCCGGGACAACACCATCTGTTGTCATTTCTCTGTCACCCATCGATGTGTAACAGCTAATTTTACAAAGAAATTCGATATCTAATGTGAACTTTCCCACTGGTAAGATAGGTGTCCTTACTTGATCCATTTGCATAGCACATACGATGTGTAGCGAATGTGTCTTGTTTTACCACTCATTGCCGGCCGTATTGGTAAGATAGGTCCTTACTTGATCCATTTGCATAGCACAAACATGTGTAGCGAATGTGTCTTGTTTTACCACTCATTGCCGCCGGTATACGTTGTATATAGTTCACATTAGTTTTGAATTTCTTTCGGGTTAGCGATCATTCGATAGGTGATCAATTAACCTAACTCCTTGTTAGGCAATGAGAAACTGTTTATACGATCATTGTGTATCAGTTATAAGCAAACTCTCCTTAAAATTGCCACATTAGGTGGGTAGATAGGACGCAACGTTAGGTCAATTGTAAGCCATCAGAGAAATGATAACGGATGTCTGGGCCGGGACAACACCATCTGTTGTCATTTCTCTGTCACCCATCGATGTGTAACAGCTAATTTTACAAAGAAATTCGAATCTAATGTGAACTTTCCACTGGTAAGATAGGTGTGTCCTTACTTGATCCATTTGCATAGCACATACGTGTGTAGCGAATGTGTCTTGTTTTAC
>NW_023503628.1:0-26360 GCF_014529535.1 Bradysia coprophila
CCTCTAGAATACGGTGAAGAAGATTATGAAATTTTCAATATGTGTCCTTAGAGGATTGGTGCCTTTTATTGACATCAAGACCAGTAAGTTGCTCAGGACCCTGTTATAATAACTAATGAAAGTACAGGACAGACTGGGCCGATTGGAAAATTCATCGTAAACTGTGAGTGCGTTTTGATCGATCCATGTCAAAATAATGTGAAAATGAGTACGTTTGCTTGTGGAAATCAAATTTTTATGTCCTCCGGGCGGACGATAGACCATCTGTTTTTATTGATTATAACATGTCCATATTAATTTAATTTAATTTTTTGGGTTTTGTTTCGTTTTATTTTATACTCGATATGACGGCGTTGAAATCATGAGAAACTATCGCTTCCTTTTTCTTAGCGAACTACGTCCATCGTTTTCCTATTAAATAGGCCCCATCTTTTGGATGGGTCAGATCCCTTGACTGACTGACTAATTTTCTCAAGAAGATTTTTGTAATCCGAGCAAAAAAAATCACTCTAAAAGTTGTATAAAAGTACAAGGGTATGTGTAGCAAAGTTTAGCTTAGAGATTCTTATTCCCTTTACTTAAACACCACAGATTCTCAATTCACATAAAAAACTTCGTACTTTCAGTACTTAAGAGGCATCCATGCTTTGCTGAAAAGTATACATTTGGGTGATTTTTAAATACTGTCCTTTGATGATATCTTTCCACCAGAATCATTTTTCAAATATGTACGACTGCACGAATTGTTAGCTTTCAACATAAAGCAGATTAGGTTGTAGCAATCCTCTCTCTAGCAACCAAACTCTCAATTCTCTGTGTCAAATTCACACCTTATTTCTTTGTATTTTACAAACACTATTCTACATTTTGACTAACTAGGCTGTAATTTACATGTAAAGGCTACTTGATTCTTTTACCACCTTAATAAAAGTAGTTTGTTTGCTAGAGAGGGTATTGGTTGTAGCAGTTTGACCAACCATGAGAAATCTAAGCAGTTTATGAAAATTTCGTTACACTGCTCACTTTTTTTAGAGCTGGTAAAGTTTTTTTTTATAAAATCATGGAAGAATGAGACCATGTTTTGACACCTTTTATTGGTATGCTATAGTACAATGGTAGCTTATATGTTAATTTATTACTATTGATGACAATTTTTCCAACTGTCTCTCTGTGAGAGACACCCAGCCGAACGTGTGCGAGTTTTTCCATTATATTGATTAATACTACAATTTTAGCTAACCACCGATGCCTCTTAAGTTTTATTGTCTGCTAAGAGACCCTGGAAAGTTGCGAATTTCTCGCTTATCTCTTAAATAAAAATGGAACTCGTGTGATTACGGCCCTCGCTTCGCTCTGGCCGCAAAGTTCACACTCGTCCAAACTTTAATTTTTTTCTTATCATCGATTTTTGGAATAAATCCTAGAATATGATTACAGTATATTCCATTAACGAACTTAACCCAAAAATTTCATTTTTAGTATTTATAATTTTCTTTTGTGGAAAACCATTAAGAATTACTCAACTTAAACACGATAATATCACGGGACGATACAAAAATTCTTTTGGGAATATCTCTCAGATCCCCCGACCGTTATGTTATAGGCCATCTTTGAACTTATCCTCGGAATGGAATTCCCCGTCTAATAAAAAAAGTTTTTGAAATCCGTTGAGGATTACGTGAAGTTATCGTGTTATCTAGGAACGAGACAAAAATTCTTTTGTGAATATCTCTAAGATCAGCCGTCCGTTATGACCTATCTTCGAACTTAACCTCAGCAATTTAATTCGCTGTCGATTAAAAAAAAACATTTTGGAAATCCATCGAAAACTACTCGAGTTATCGTTGAATCAAGCGACAAGACAAACATTCTTTTGAGAATATCTCTAAGATCATCCGTCTGTTATAGTCCATCTTCGAACTTAACCTCAGGAATTCAATTCCCCGTCGATTAAAACAAAGTTTTTGGAAATCCGTTGAGAATTACTTAAGTTATCGTGTTATCAAGAAACAAGACAAAAATTCTTTTGGGAATATCTCTAAGATCACCCGTCCGTTACGAACCATCTTCGCACTTAACCTCATCAATTTAATTCGCTGTCGATTAATAAAAAGTTTTTGGAAATCCATCGAACACTACTCGAGTTATCGTGGAATCAAGCTGCAAGACAAAAATTCTTTTGGGAATATCTCTAAGATCACCCATCAATTACGACCCATCTTCGAACTTAACCTGAGGAATTTAATTCCCCGTGAAATAAAAAAAAGTTTTTGGAAATTCGTTGAAAACTACTCGAGTTATCGTGTTATCAAGGGACGAGACAAGAATTCTTTTGGGAATATTTCTAAGATCACCCGACCGTCATAGCCCATCTTCGAACTTAACCTCAGGAATTCAATTGCCCGTCGATTAAAAACAAGTTTTTGGAAATCCGTTGAGAATTAGTCAAGTTATCGTGTTATCAAGGAATCATCAAAGTGTGACAAACATTTTCTATATTTAAGGTTTTTGGTCATACATTCATGCATTTTCAATCATAGTAGTAAACATTGTGTGACAAACATTTTAGGGTGTTTATCATCCATAAGACCCATGACTTTCAGTCAAGGGAACAATAGATTCGAAGTAAAAAAAATCAGTTAACAATAGAAGTGGATTTTTATTATTCCGCAAAATTTGCACAGCACATTTTGTTTGTGAAAGGTTTTAACTATAAATTAAAATATACTTTTTAACAGCATTTGTTGTTGTTGTTCTGGAAAATATGTTAGATTTATACTTTTGTTATTTTTATTTTAAATATTTTTATTTCTTTTTTTGTATATTTTTCTAAAAAGATTTTTTGTTATATTTCATAGGTTATTTCATTTTAAAAAGGTAAATTTTCTCTTGGAAATATAATTTTATGGATTTGTATATATGGAATTGTTTTAGTAAATTGTGAATTATCTTTGTATTTCTAACGTCGATGCGTTCAGTGTTTAAAATGAGAAGGAGCGTTTAAATGCTGTGTGATAACAAACTGAAAGTTTCTAAAAAAATCTCTGCTATTGCATAGTGAACAATTTTACGAAACTTTTGCGAGATTATTTGTGAAGCGAAGCAGCATCAAATGCCGAGTAGTTGCAAAGTATTTATTTGTAAATTCAATGTACCATTCGATGTTATATCATATATTATTGTTGCAGCCTACCAACACCAATCCTATTATTTAGTAAAATACTACAATTATTTTAGATTTATCTTTTTTAGAAGATCGTTGTCTCTTAAGAATAAGCAATGAGCTCTGGTTAGGTTACTTTACTTAGGTATGGAAAAAAAAGTATTAAAATCTTTGTGTATCAAACACTATGCGATATTTTACACAAATGAAGTAACAGATTGAATGATTTCGTTGCGATACGGTTGTCGTTTCTAAAAGGGTAGGTTTGGTTTGGTTGGAATTTGTTTCACTATCATCCGAGGCAACAAAATTGTGGTTGGAGTTAAGGTATTTTAATGTTTGGTAGATTACTCTTTTTAGAAGAGTCTTCTACAACGTAGATATAAAGAGTCCGAATGTTTCGATTATGTATATGAAAATGAAAGCTTCATGTTTTCTAAGTTTATTTTTAGTACTATTAGTCTTTGACGAAGGTAAATGTTCATTTTTAACTTTAATTTTAAAGTAAACATAACACTAATACTGAACTAACTGACTGAATATCCTCAGCGCTGCTTCGCTTCCCATTTCTATTAATGTCTTTTACGTTTTAGTTTAATACTCGAACTAAGATCAACAAAAACCGAATTGCTAAAAAATATAATACTGCAATTAGGTAAAATGCATACTCGATGGAAACTAAATTAGAATTTTTAAAGTTAACAAAATTAGCAAAATGTTTTTAGATACTTTTGAGGTTAGTTTTCATTATTTTTTCTCTTCTGCGCTATAATACCATTATATTTAATACGTTAATTATGTTACTATAGATAATAATAGACAATATTCGTGCAACATATTTTACAATAACTTCATTATAACATTGAAATATTTTTTATTATTCACTTTTTTCACTTAACATTCAGCGTGTGTGTGTGTCATTTTGTTTCAATATTTTTTTTTATGAGTGTTGATTTTGCACTCTTTACGTTTTGTAACAATATTGTTTGAATATTTTTGTTTTTTATTTGGTTTAATTCGTGCATTGAATATACTATACAATACGTTCTAAAAGTAAAAAATATATATTTTTTAAACAAGTTTTAAAAACTTTTTAAAACAAATAAATAAAAATTCTCATTCTTGTAAGAAGGTAAATTTAAAAACATTTTCTTAAAAAGGCTTTGGTTGTTGCTATTTTCATCATTTCGTTTTTAAATTTAAAGATTAAAATTAGAACTTTATAGGAAATGGTATCTTTCAAACATATTTTCATGTTAAATTTTCTTTGTAATTTTCATATAAATTTTTAAAAGCATTTTTACACTTGGTCAATGGTTTTTACGATCGATAATAATAATTTTCATATCAAATTCAATATTTCAAAGTTTCATTCCTTAAAAAAAACAATTTATAAAATTTAAATGATTTTTTGCATTTTTTTTATTTATTTTTAATTAATTACATTCATTTAGTGTTATAAAAGGACGTCAATTGAAAAATAATCAGATGTTATATATGTACACATTTACTCTAACCGATTTACTCTAAGAAACAAGTAAAGCGTTGCTGTGGTGGTGCAATAATTTTTTTTTAAATAAGAAATTTAAAAACTTTGGAGATAATTAAAGTAGAAAATCGAAAAGTATGACTGAGCAGTAGGACATTCCCTCGACACTGTAATACGTTCTTCATGTGTTTTTTAAAGCTTTGATCGTTCATATCGACTCTTCGACAGAGTCTTTTTTCTTGTAGCAGTACATATTCAGTCAAGGCACACCTCTACGAAATTTCAACGCTTGAGATCATAGATATCATATCCAATAAAACCACGGTGTTCAATAACATTTTCATCAAAATTTTATGATTATTTATTATTTTTCCAGAAAGGTTGACAGTGACGACATGGAGCTAAGCAATGAGGATTTATATTCAAAATCGCATATTACCACTCATGAAGTAGTAGAGTTTTTGTCAATATTTCAAAAATACTTCATTCAAAGAAAGTAACAGACTCGATCAATATGCTGGAGATGCGTTTGCCATCTTCAAAAGGTAAAAGTAGTATACCGAACAGTTTATTTCACCGTTACATTAATAAGTACTACTACACGATTTGACATCTAACGATCATTACGCAGAATTAAAATGGAGGAGGACTGTTCAGGTTAGGTGTAAATAGTTATCACGGCCGTGTTAAAATTAGATTCAAGTAATGCGAATGCATTCGATAGTGGTTAGGCCTAAACGCCATCAGCCATCTTTTAACGCTTCAACGAAAAACAATCAGCTGAGTTATGTGGAGGTAGGCTCCATTATTTTGTTCGATTTGTATTGTTCAACATACTCAATCATACAAAGATTTTGAAATGAGATAGATACAAAAAATATACAACGGACGGTTGTCTTTTTACAGTATTTTTTCTGGGGTTGAATTGTAATTGGTTTTTGTATTTGATGTTAATTATAGATTTTTCTTAAAACTTAAAGCAATTTGAATGTTCTTTTTGTTTTAATATTTTGTTTTTGTTGAATTTTCTTTTATTTTAAATATTCATAAGAATCGGGCATTTTATGTCACATACGAAAAATGTTTTTTTTTTACTTAATATACATAAGAAATTTGCAGTGCACATTTTGACATAAGAGATTTTGTAAATGTAATCTAATTTTAATGTTTTTTTTTAAATTTATTTGAATATTTTTATTTAGTGATAATATCTACGTTCTTTTGACATATTTTTTATATTTATTTGGTATTTTATACGTATAACAATGAATATTTTTTAATATTTTAAACTTTCACTTATCTTGTCTTGTCTTAGAAAATTTATTTTTAAATTTTGTTTTTGATGCCTAAATATTCCATAAAATATTTTTTTTTGTATTTGTCCTACGAAAATGGTATTTTGATAAGTATAATTATTAGTAGCTTATTGTTAATAGCTTGGTAATTTGTTAATTAATTTTTTTTTTAAACTGGGTGCTAGACTTGTATGAATTTAGGATTTTTATCGTTTTTAATAAAATGTTTATTAATTTTTGAGATTATTTTTTATTGTTGGACGACATGAACGACAATGTGAAAAGAAATGTGCAGCTCTTTTTGCAGAATCTTTCGTAAGAAGTTAGCTTTTTTCAACAGTACATTAATAAGGCTTAAAACTGGAATAGAAAACACGAGTTTTTTTAAAATCCAAAATGTTTTATAATGGTGATGGTGATTCTAAACTCGGGAAAATTCATTTTCTTTCTGATATACAATTTATAAGGAAAATAATTCACCTGATAAGCTATGGTTTTTGTTGAATGGTGTACTCTAATGTAGCAAAATGTATGTTAATGGTGAAATAAGTGAAGTAGTAGATTTATTAACTTTTATTGTGAATACGCTTGCCTCGCTAACCGAACGAAAACATTATTACTTTTAAGTCAGCATAACGCTGTATTTCTGAAAGTGGTTCAGTCTGTCTTATCTGTCTTATGCTTACCACTCGCTAACTGAATTATAGTCTTTAAAGCATAAATGTTTCAGTTAGTACAATAATTGTCAATCGGAAACAAACGATCACATGGAAATTTCACATCTAAAACTGATGAAAAGTGTTTTCTTTTATTAAAATTTCGGTATCACTATAATGTTAATAATGAGGAAAGGCAGTACGATTATAATTTAAAATATCCACCGAAAGAAACAGCCAGTCAACCTGCGAAGTATAATTTAAAGTCTATATCACAAGTGAAATGTACCAAATTGCGGGATGTATAAAAGGTCAAGGTTAGAGAACAGATATATAGTGCACCCAATCACCCCAATCATCTCCAACCACCGAATCCCAATCCCGAGACACCACAAAATCGTTCAGTCGCCAAACAATAGAAACATCAGTGTGGAAACAGCAACGGTCGTGCTGTGCTCTTCAACTGAAACTTGGCAGCATCGTTATCAAAATCGAAACGGTACAAAGGCGATATTTTCAGACCAGTCTTTTCGGGAATGATCTTGAAACGGGGCTGTTCCACACAAGGCGATGACGTAACCAATAATGGTCGCTTTAGTGATGTCATAAAATCGTTTTGTGGAGCGCCCAATGGACGTATCGTACTGGGTACATTCATTTTTTTGCACTGTACTGGTTTAACGCCGACTTGTTGACTGTGACAGTTGAGCGGAGAATATTTTTTCGGTTTGTAAATTGAGAAAATGTTGTTGATTAGGCTAAGTGCACTATTGTTGTTAAGTTGATTCTGTTGCGATGCTATTCCGGCATCGTGGTTGAAATTATTGAAAAACGAACGTTCCGGATGTATTCGATGGCCCAATCGGCCGATTGTGGGAGAGCCTGAAACAGCATTAGTGAACGGTGAATGAAAATCGTTACCGATGAACTCATTGTGTTGTCTAGACATCAGCTCTTCAACCTGATTGTTCTTGTTTATGCCATGCATAAGATATTGATCATTTGTTCTGCACATATCATCGCCTATTAATGATCCGTTATTGTACCTGCCCACGTTCACATTTTTTATCTTTTTTGTAACGTTGCTCGTCAGATTGTGATTATTGTTCTGCAGATCGATATCTAGGGACGTTTTATCCAATTCTTCCCAATATTTTTCAAAATCAAAATTAAAATCGTCTAGGTCTTCGTCGGTTGAGTCTGAGGATGTATCGTCGAATCTACAGGGCGGTTTTACTTCTAACATGCTCTTATTTCTAGTTGGTTGACGGTATGTAAATTCGTCCATAAAATCGTTATCAAATTTATCGTCAAGCATTGTATGCGCCGGTTCGTCAATAGAAAATTGGTCCATTTCGTTATCAAATGAGCTGCGATGATTATTTGTTTCGAAGTAATTATCGTCGTACGAGTCAAATGTGTCCAGATTTTCCAAAAGGTAGTCATCATTACATACACTGCTGTCCCTTCGTTGTGGATAAGTGACATCATCGTCGAAGCTTAAATTACCATTTTTATCACTGTTTCGCTTTATTGAATTCTTACTGTATTTGGTGTACCATTCGTTACGAATGTATTCGGTTTTGCTTCTACCTTGAGCCTCGTCGTTAAAGTTTCTCTTGCACCTCTGCCGATATTCGTCCGAATGGTGTTGATGAAGCTTGGCACTTTTGTGACCATCACGGTTTCGCGGATACATAAAATCATTATCACGTTCACTGTCTACACTGCAGCGGCGATAACGTTCACGATATTTGCTGCAGTGATGATGTGGATCATTTCGAACATCACGCATTTTGGCAAAGTTTGCATTGGCACGTGCTGTACTAAATGAACTAGATTTTGGCATTGTTTGCATGGGTGGTCTCATCGTCGGTTCATAGCCACCTCCGAAACAACAACTTCGTGATTTCGGATATTTGTATTCGCGACCGGGACTTCTGGGCTTGTGATGAACACTAAATGCATCCTCATCGTCGTACAGCGGATCGTCGTGTCGATGTTTTTTGTGCAAAAATATTCGATCGTATTTAATGTAATCCGGCACGGTGTCATCCAAATCTAACGACTCATTAGCGTAGATGTTGTCCGTATACCATGATGGATCTAATGCTTCTTGTTTCGGAAATCGTTTCAATTTGTCTCGCCTTTGACTCCAATACGTCCAGTCACCGATATTATCACCGCGCTGTCGTCGCTCAATGTTGTTCTTATGTTGACGCATTTTCTCCATTTTACTTTCACGAAATCGCTCCCATTTCTCCCAGTTTTTAAACGATTTTGGTTCACTAATGTTTTTGCTGCTGTTTTGGTTCAGGTCGTTTTTGATTATTTTACTACAATTGCGATTTTTATCGCGATCTCGTTCCAATTTCTCTTCATCTGGTTGTCACACCTCTTGTAAATATTTCACGGGACAAATACCCTGGCGATTGTCGGCTGATCTGACCATAACGGCGCCGGAAATTTCTTCACCAATCTAAAAACCGAAAATTTAAGTTGCATTAATTTGTAATGGATACTCGAAAGCAGAATTGAGCTGGGTTGGAAAATAAAAGGAAAAGGCAGAGAAACAGCGAAAATAAATCTGTTAATTAGATATTCGTTCTGAGAATGAAATATTAAAAAGTAACTCAGAAAACGAACATTGAAATATGAGAGATGTTTGAAAGGAAACTTGACTCTTGGGAAATTTTTAGGGTTTTGTATTCATGAAGACACCCACTCAAATCAGAACTTAACCGCATTATATTTTGTAAATTATCATTAGATTGAACGATGTGAATGACGCATATACAACACTTGATGAACAAGTGGTACCTGGTACAGCCTTTACTATTACAATATTACAACAAGCTTAAACTGTTCAATTTTAAGTGTATCTGTAAGCCTTCGTTTTAATGTACGTTGGCTGGATGCAAATTATTGTCCAATAATACATTTACCAGCAATATAATGGCCTTTCAGCGAATTTGTTCAATTAATTCATTTGCAATTTCGAATTTCAATAAGCAATTATAATTCCAAACGACAATTCCGGATGCAATTAAAAGGGTATACCGAAAGGGATAAAAGCCGACATTCAACAACATTTAATTCATTGTGTTCGATTTACCTGCACAACAATTTGATCTCGTAACAGCGTCATAATGCCATCATTTCGTTCACCATCGGACAACTGCAAATTTTGTATGACTTGAAGTGGCTTTTCACCAGCCGATAAACGTGCACAATATTTCGACGGAAAATATCCAATGCGACCCAAACATTTACCTTTCCACCAATCTGGGTCGGCCATGTCGATAACCGTAACCTAAAATTATTATATGAATCTGATGTCGTGTCGAATTTTATAAGGGGGTGTTATGTCGTACATTTCCTTGAATTATCGACGGGCTTAAATATATATATTTTGTGGTTGGCAGTCTCGCAATGTATACAACACGAGCTTTACACAAGCTGTTATATAGATGTGTGTTGTACGGTGCACAACACTCATATCGTTAAAGTTAAGAGTGCTAATCTAAACCACATGTTTGAATGGCATTTATTATAGTGTTATAAATAAATGGTGCTCTATGTCACCGATATTATGGAAGCTGAGAATGGATTTCCATTTAAATAGAATCGGATTTAGTGTGTTAATGGATATAATATACGATTAAAGCTCAATGGGAATAAATGTCAGATAAAAACAGATTGTTGTTTTGATATAGTTACATCATTGAATATACGCAAACTAATGACGAAATGAATTCAATTACATCAACAGGCAAATATGGTGTAGCCACGGAATTTGTGTCGTATTGAGTTTACACGTCGGTGTCAAACTTGGTTAGAAATGAAATTGTCTGTGTTGAGTTCGAGTGACAATTTTCATTATCAATCCACAGGAGATAATGAGAAGCAGAAAATCTTGCTTTAAAAATTCATGTTAATTCATCTTACGACCTATGCCAGAGCACCTGTCATAGTAGTAGAATATTGCCTATGTCAAATGGAGTAGTTTTTACTTTTACTTAAAAATGTGAAATTACTGGATACACTGACGTGACTTAATACTTTTTTCTATTACTATGCTATGCTAAGCTGTCAATGATAAATTCTCAGTTCGAGTAGAAGTAGTAATATTGCCATGGAAATTGTCTCAGAGTATACAGCATACAGGTCACTGCCTCAAATTAAAATGATTACTCTAGAACAACAGCCAGTCGTATAATCGTTCGTATTTTAGTCTCACAAACTCGACGAATTTTTCAAACTTTTTTTTTGATGATAAAAATGGAATAAAAGAACAATTCACTCACTTTATATCCTGCCTTCAAATCTAATTCATCAGGATGTCTTGCTTTAAAGTTATACAGTATGACGTACAAGTTTGTTGGCAAAAGTCTATGTGGCTTCTGAAATCGTACAATGGAAAACATTTTTTTTATTTAGTTGTGCTTTTCGAAAGAGAAGAAAAAACATTAATTTCAGTTGCAGTTTTAGCAGCAAACAATAAAGAAAATAAATCATAAAAATTGCTTGTATGTTTACTACAATACAAGTTTTCTGTTTCCCGATTGCAGATGAAATATATTGCAACGGAATTATTCATAAAACTTTTTCCGAGCATGAAAAGAAGAAGTTTTCCGAGTTTAATTCAAATAAATTGAAAATCATTGGAGTATGGCTGCATTGATAGAATTGTACTTTTCCGAAACTCTATGAAATTCTGATAAAAAAGGCAAAAGCAAAGCACCTGAATCTGTCTTACAGGTGATGGACACGGTGATGTACTAGCCGATGATAAACTTTTCTCCATTTCGTCTGGTAAGTCGACTGACCCTGTTCTTATGTTACGTGTTGCACTCAGAAGCTTTCGATTTGCTGACGGACTCGATGGAGCTGCACAAAAAAAAAGAAAGTTCGTCGATACCTTCAATAAACTTGAAACAAATGTTCATTTACAATGTAAACGACTGTTGTTTGATGGTGGTGTATGTTCCAGACCTCCGCCAGATCCACCATGATAGCTCATTCCGGATGGTCCGGGTTGGTAGCGTCGTCGCATTTGTCCGTGAAGTTCTGTTGATTCTGGTGAGTCTAAACTTAGCGATTTCATGCGCAAGTTAAGCTTTTGACGACGTGGCGAATGTGGAGCTGCTTTTCGAATTTAAGTTTTAAGTTAGTTGGTTGTTACGTTTTTATAGAGAATATTCACATCCAATTACAACATAAAGAACAGCTAAATATTTATGGGGAAACAGATTTAAAGCCGTAAATTGTAACGTTAGCATGCTCATACCTTAAAAAAAAATTGAATTGCAACGAAGTGACGGAGTGCTTTCGTATGAAGTCTTAGCTATACCTTTATCTAATTTTCATACGCTTGGTATATAAAACTACCAACACTCCTTGAATTGCAAAACGGTATCTCGGATATTGGTGAGATAAACTGAATCTAAGACTTCGTTTCCGATCATTTACTCATCATCGATCGGAGAAATCATTTTAATCAATGAAAGTGTAAAACAGGTATGGTCTATTGTCCGCCCGGAGCAATGAAAGTAAATAGATAGGTATGGCCAAACGTTCAAATTTGTTCTAGCCGGAGCACATACGGATTTGCATGGCGCCACCTCAAACGAACTCATTTCTAGTGCAAATTTCCACTAGAAATGAGTTCGTTTGAGGTGGTGCCATGCAAATCCGTATGTGCTCTGACTTGTATGGACTTGCCATACCTACTTATCTACTTTCATTGGCCCGGAGGACATAAAAATTTGATTTTCGTACTTAAACGCACTCATTTTCTTATTATTTTGACATAAAATGTGAGTGCGTTTAAGACGAATTCGCCGAACGACCATACCTGTTCTAGACTTTCATTGATTTTAATAGCTTTCTAATACCAGAAATTATTACCAAACTTGTACAGCATTCTCATAATAAATTGTCAGTGGTACTGGTACCATAACCATAAACACTTTTTTGTTCATTTTTTTTGGCGTTTTTTGTCAGGCAGCGAGTCTCTATTAAGTGACGCATTTTCTTTCAGCTGATCCGCTCATACAGGCAAAAGTGGTAAACCGTTTAAAGACAAAAGAACACTTCAATTCGAAAAACAGCTGACTTAAAATGCAACATATATTTGAGAGTCGCCAACTGTAGCCCCCGATTGGATTTTGCGAACCAGTCCGGGCCCTGCACTGTCTAGGCTCTAAGCTTCATTGGTAACATTATTTATCTATTAGCACCAACGCCTTTCGCTTAGAAAACTGTGTAAAACTAAAGCTTAGAAAACTTAAATTTATTTGTCAAGCCTATCGAGTTGAAATTAAGGACTTGGTATATACTGACTCACTTAAGCCTATTGCAGCGTACAAGTTTGTGCTTGTGATTCCTGCGATTTGAACAAAATTCTTACATATGAATATGAAATTGGATTAATTTCCTTTAGTATCTTCAAATTTAGACACTCGAATCCTTTACCTTTTTATATTACAAATTGATTTCATTTCTTGTTTTCACATTGCAACTTGTCAAACATGTGAGTTTTTATCTAGACTTTTATTGTTAGCATACTTACAATCATATTTTTCATCGATAAATTGTATTGAATCAGGTGTTATATGCAAAGTTACGTAAATTCATTTTTGTATTTTATCGAAGAAAAATCTTATTGTTATCGTTCGTAGACAGATGTTGCTACTTGAAATGAAAATATTATCGACATGGAAGTGCGACAAAAAGCAAATAAACACAATAACGTTGAATTGTTATGCTTTGAAGTCGTTTACCCTTCACATTCATGAAAATATAAATGAAAGGCAGAACTATAGAAAATGTTTCGAGTTCAGTCAATTGTAAACGATGTGAATTCATTATAAACGCGACTAATATGATGATGTATAGGCAAGGTGTATGTATCAGAACTTAGAAACCTCAACTGAACGTAACGGCACGTCTTGCAAATTATTAGTAATTATCGTAATGCTTCAAATAGATATATGTCGCGTTTAATAAAATCCACTTTCAGAATCTTCGAATAGTTTGACATCTGCTAATGTATAATAGCGCAGTCTGTTATATCTTTGACTTCTAAATGCAGACAATTTAACACGTTTATATCAATAATACAATAATAATAATCTGTCTGAACGTGAACAACCCACGAAGAGTTTGAGGCTAGATCATTATACTATATATACAAGTTTTGCTGGACATGGTTCTATTCAGTGCCTATAATAAAAAAATTTCGCCGGGGGGAAACATTACTGGGGGGCCCTTTTTTCTGTGAGATGGGCCTTTTCCATTCTGATGAAAGAATACCAGAAACCTTAAGCCGAAGTGGTTTTGTTAGAAAGATATGCTGTACCAGGTACTTTTTAGCCATATGAATGGGAAATCTCATACAGTCGTATTTTTTGGAAAGTCGAGTGGGCGTGTAGTCTAAAAAATTTGTCTGAATTCTTATGGATGTTCTGTTTATCCATTATCTTTGAATTATTGACAAGAAACAAGGAAGCTTTCACATGGTTTGTTTTGCTCTTCACCTTCTTTAAATTTCTTTTACTGGCCGTCAGGACCAATTTTATGAAAAACAATTTCTCAAATTTTCTACAATTTCATAAAGTTTTCACATTTTTTTAGAATTTAAAGTTATTTAGGAAATTGTAAAATCTCTATAAAATTGACACTGCTGTTGGCCGTTCTAAATAAAATCACAATTTTGGGAAAAATGAAAATTATTTTTCCTTGTGATGACCTAAATAAATCACCTATACGTCACTCGTAGGGTTTAGCCATATATAATCCCATATCGACTACAAACATGAGAATTGAAGATGAAATATTTCAATCCATCAATCCAGTCCAATTATTAAAAAAGAAATTAAAGCTGAAAATGACGGCAAATCGATCTTTTTCGAAATAAAATATTTCATTTATTTAACTTTAAATATTTATCACAGACTTTTGGGCGGGGGTATAATAATAAATTTTACAACATTATTGAGCATTGTATCAGCACCCACAATTCTAAGCACAATATTTAAAATTTAAGTTTTTTATTTTTTGATTTTTTCACGAAATTAATTTAAAAGTTAAACGAAGAAAAAAATATGTTTCCATAAAGCAATGCTTATGTTCAATTGTCTAACTAAAATCTAAAATCATTTAATTTAAGTAATAATAAGTAGAACATAGAGGGCAGTAAAGAGAAGAAGACGCTAACAAAATCTATTTTATGGGTAACAAACATGAGGTTACATTTGAAAACAAAAGAGGATAATATTTGTAAAGCATAAACGTTGAAATCAAATGATCGATGCTGATATTGCAGTGAACGCTACCAAAGCTTGCGATTTAAGGGGTTGGACAATTTGAAGAAAATAGGCAGCAAATTATTTTTTCTTTCGAACTCCCTTTCTCGGGGGAGCCGCCACAGAAACGTGTGATTCAGCTACAAGGCATAAAGGCTGACCAAATGGCCGTGTTGATTCAGTTGTGTCATCTGAAAGATATTCAATTTTTCCTGTGTTTAGTTTGGAATAATTTGATGTTAGTGTTAATCCACACACACACTGTAAGCTTGGTTAATCGCAATGTTAGTAAGCGAATAACTCTCTATATTGTGTTGATTGCTAGTGATCAGTGATCAGCCCTTTTTTCTTCGATTTCGTCGGAAATTGACATAGGCATTAATTTGATCGAATTTAATAGTTTTTCATTGTATTGGTTGTTCTGTTTTCCATTTGCGTTAGTAGCGCAGAAATAGTGAAGGAAGAGGCAAATGTAACATGAATTTTAGTGTCACTGATTACGCATTTCATATATTTCATTCATACTTTGTTGATATTCTGTTAAGATGCAGTACTGCCTCGGTTAAATTTAATATGAAAATACGACTACATTAATGCAACGGATGAATGGATTTTATAGTTAAATGTTAACTCGCCTAAAGAGTGGGTCAATTGGTAACCACAATATCTGAACATGATTATGGCTACAACAGAAGTTGTATTGAATTTGCTTATCAAAAGTGTTTTCAGACTGTGCTCGATTGTTATAAGACGCAATTTACGATTGTGTTAATTCAGCACACATATAACCGGCTATATTGCGAAAGTAATTAATTAATCTTACACCGAAAACATAAGCTGGTTCGTGTTTGAGGATTACGTTGTAAGCTCTACTGGTTAGGGATTTGTTGTGCATATGGGTATGATAGGTATGATATGATTCACGCACATCGATTGTATTTCATAGTCCTAAACGAAACTTTTACATTGTAAATCATTTCTATTTCCTCGTCACACTTAATACCTATTGTTTACTTTTAAGGTCGACAAGTAGCCTTTATGAAATAAAGTTAGAAAAACACGTTTATGCAATTCAGTGATGATATTTGTAACTCACGACGCCTGTCTGCAATGTCGTTTGAACGGATTTTATCGCACTAGTACGATAAAAGATTTGCAAGGGATACTAACATTATCTTCGGTATTTATGCGATTTTCTTTATTGCATAAAACGTTGTATGCAACATGAATCGTATGAAGGTATATATTACCGCACACGATGTCTTGCCAACCTCGGCTTCGCCTCTGATTGGCAATCTGACATCTAGTGTGATAATATACCTTCATACGATTCATGTTACATAAATAACTAATATGTAACGACAATTTACATCCTAAGAGTAATTATACCTAGAGAGGAAATTTCGAACAAAATTACGTAAAATATGTGGTCCCAACATCAAATACGAAATTTGTATTGGTATGTGTGTTTGCCCTCTTAATTAAGAGGGCAAATTGAACTATCAAAAGCGAACGCATACATGTATTGGTGTAAAATTATACGAAATGTGTATCTTATACAAACTGATGTTGGGACCACATTTCGTCGTACAAACTTCCTTTCTAGGTATAATTACTCTAAGTTTACATCAGTGTATGCTCCAATGCAATTCATTGAAATCAATTCGTACAGTGTCAGATAAGCTTCTAGACTTAGTGGAAGTTCCTACAACTTAAACTTTAGAGTTTGGATCGTTTCAGGTTTTCGTTTCAAAAACATTACATGTATAGTAAACGGTCAGTATTCATTTTAACCATGTAGGGCTGATTGAAAAAACACTTTCAAAAATAGTAGCAAAATTATCATTACACAGAACAGCAAAAATGAATTAAGTTTTCCAGTAACAGTTTCCAGCACATTAGGTTGAATCAAATATCGAAAACATTAAGGTTATATAAATGAAAATTCCAATTTATGACTTTCCAATTATTGTTAAAAATAGATTACAAAAACCGATATACAAAAAGAAAATTGACCAACCGAAAGAAACAAAAGAAAACTACTTTTGTGGTGAACGAAATCATGACGACGAACATTATACGAACATTGTTTGAGAATTGATAATATTGACACTAAATTTTCCAATCAAAAAAACAAACTTATTTACAAAAATGCATTCAAACTATAAATATAAATTCCACAGTAATGCATTTTACAACATTAAATTAAATTTTGAATGAACGAATTTCTTTTTGGTGTGTAGGTGTGCAAAAATAATGTACATGAAAACAAAATAAGAAAATATTCTTCAATTTGCTGAAATTAATAGTTACTTTCTGGTAATGAAATTGATCGATGTTGTTGGGAACGTATGCGTCCGCGAGCGAATGCAGATAACGGTCTGAATCCAGCAAATAATTTCCGTCTCGTGCCCGTATCAACTGGTCCGCCAGAAATTGGCACTGTTTATTTTTGAATATTGAATGTGATTAAAATGTTTATCGCAATTGTTTCTGATTTTTTGTTGTTGTTTAAAATTGTAGATTTCAAGCTTCTGAGAAACCTTTCTAGTCATCGCATCTGTCATCGACAGTGGACAAACCAAATGAGCAATGAGCTCTGGTCAGAGGTCTCTTAAATACGTCTGCTTCAACTAATGAAGTAGAGGATTTTTCACCAAATACTAGACGATGCTTTCAAGTATAGAATTGTCAGATTTAATACGGCCATTCGCTTTCTGTTTGAAAGTTTTAATAGAGTCACATTGCCCTCTCCACATAAATATTTTATTATTTCCAATGCAGTCGGTCTGATTTAAAATGGAATCAATTTAATCATTGCAAAAACCCAATATTAGCATAGGCTTCAAATAGTTATAACAAAAAATTGTTGTTGATAAAACCATTCATCTGAAAATTCTTGGTATATGACACAAAAGCTCGTAATTGTTTCATTTATGTAGCACACTAAGGAATTTTTCACTGGAATTTATTTAAAATTTCGCTGATTTTTTTTTTTCGAACAGAAAGCGAAGCGGAAATGTTTTCAATGGAGTAGGAGCCAAGAAGGTAATTTTTTGCAAATTTCTCAACATGAGATATCTGAAGAACAAATTTTTTCGGGAAAACAAAGGTCTCAATTTTCTGTATATTTCGTACCGCCCACCGATAAATGAAGAATTATACATTTCTATCGTCGTTTACTATCATTGGAAAGAAGAAAACAATACAATCGTAGAAATTAATTAAAAAATGTGTCCGCTCGGCTCACGATTGCTGTATTCACTTTTAGTGAAAATTAATCGAACTCGGTCATTAAAAGAATCAGTCAAAATCAGTCTAACCGCTCAACACAATAACCATTGATTTTCTTTGTTTGTTTTTCACCTGCTAAAGTTTACGACAGATTAATTGCCGTCTATAAAAACCAAAACCATTATACTGATTCGACAATTTTCCAATAAAATAAAGAGGTAACTCAATAGAGTTTTCACTCGTTTCGTTTGCGTTTTTTATTGTTACTTTCAGAAACACTGTGAATATTTTTTTGTTTAACCAAAAGATGTTCGTGTAATAGAGCAACCCTTTTGAAAGACTTTTTTCAATATTCATATGAACTTATTTCAGAACGGGAAATTTTCCTTGACGTTTCGACAAAGAACTTTCTTTACTCTGGTTCTAGGAAAGAAAACATAATTTCCGTCAGCACTTGATCTTGCAGTCGACGTTGTCTTTGTAAGAGTTTCAATCAACAAATACTTATAAAGAACATCTTTTTGAAATTCAGAAAGTTGATATGATTGTAACAGTTCAAAACTTTGTATCATATGATAGACGTTCTCGTCCAGGTTTTTGATTACTGTATGTCCAAATAACATAAAATAGAGCTACATTGTCACATACGACAATGATTTAGTTTAAGATTGACTTTAATCGAAATAAATATGGGTTAACCGGTTTTTTGTCAACTCTTAATAAATCAAAACAACCCGATTTTCGTGTCGGAAAATTTCTTTTCCTAATAAATTATTAAAAGCGTTGGACATATCGTCTTGGGAAAGAACACATCCTTGTATCAAAAAATCAATAAGATTCGTTGTGGGAAATAATGCAGAGCGTGAAATATGTTTCCAATGGAAACGCGCTGGGCGGTAATAAAATTTTGTATTTGGAAAATAAATCTTCACGTCGATGACTTCAAGAGCTGAAAATATGAACATTTTAAAGTAAAATATCTAAACAACAAATGGTGGAACTTGTTTCCCCTATTGCAATCTACCACGCATTGGGTTGGGATCAACAGATTTCACAAAGAAGTATCACTTATACCATTTGTCTCATAAATACCATACGGTTTGGGTTTGGTTACCGACCTTGTCAGGACATTTACAGATAAAATAATCTAGAGCTCCATCGCCATCTCTAGGTGCAGTTTTTTCGATAAATAACTTTTCAGCTTCTAAATAACTGCTTATTTAGAACAAAGTTTCATTAAACAGGAGGTGAAGAAGTACATTGTAACTTTGGTCTGGCTGACTAACACATTTAATATGCATCAATGTTGATATCAACTCTCAACTCAATAAAACTGTTGCACTCATCTTCATGTCGAAATGAAACTCTGTTTTAAAAATCCAGATTTGACCGATTAATTCGGTCAGATATGTTTAACTGTGTATAATATGGTGTATCGTGGTTGAACCCATTTCAATGGGTGTTTTTTGTCAATGTACACTAAATAAGCTAACCAAAATTTCAAGAATTAATCTACCAAATAGGATCTAGTCTACAGTGACGCAAAAATAATATTTTTTTTTTCTTTTTAGCTTTAGTCATAATTCTGTTGCCCCATAGTAATTTATTAAACGGAACAAATAAAAAAGTTTTCTAACGAAAAATGGAAATAGAGAACAGAGAAAACGAAGAAAAAAGTGTAAAAAAAACATGCTTGAAAAATATTCGTTGTAGTGTTGAAAAGCTATTTAACCAGACCTGAGCTGGACACATCTGCGGCGGGAGTTGTTAAACAAGTTTTAACTTGTGTATTTTGGCCTTGTGGCTTCAACTGTCCACGGCGTACCGTTCTTTCGGGACATTCTGGTACATTCAAAGTTGGTATTTCTTGCTGCTGAACCGACGCCGTTGTTGTCACTGCTGCCGCCGTAGTTGTACCGTTATTGGCAGCTGATTTATCGTTCGTTTTATTACTGGATATTTGTCCAGCTTGTTTTAGAACTCGGTAGATTTGATCGATATCATTTGGTTCTAGAGAATATTTCGTTTTTTTTTTGTTCGATTTTTATTTGAATTTGAAATGAATGGTATGAAAGTGAGGTTGTTAGCTGTTGATAATTTGTTAAAACACTTAAACATAACTTATATGATATAACCACAGCGTAATGAGTCGAATTTCGATGGTAGGTGGTAAAGAAGCGAAATTAAATAGATGAATTATGTGGTCCCAATTCGTTTTTAATTCCAGACAGTCGGATGCATTTTAAGCACAACAAAACACCATAAAAGTAATAATGCTCAATGAAGATAACCGAAAAGTCGAAGCAATGTATTCACTTTTCAGAAATATTTGCCATACGTAATCGACAGAAACGCCAAAAGTAATCGATAGTCATCGGTTAACGTGGTCTTTTATATTGAAATGAATGTTGAAATGGAAGAAGTAAGAAATCAAATACTTTGAACAAAACAAGTAACAGATTTAGTCGTTATGTTGCGATACGCTTACCGTATCTAAAAGACTAAAAAAGTTTAGAGTTCTAAACCTCTGCCAATCCAGAACAACAGTACACACAACATTTACGTCACAATGTGTATGCTCTTGAGTTTTCGTTCGGTTACCTTAATTGAGCATGTTTTTTTGTAAAAAAAAAAATAATACGCAAAATTATACCCATAAAGCTACTTGATTCGTCGACTGATAATTGGCGCGATAGCATTATCGACCGTATCCCTAAGCAAAAATTAAAGGAAAAAAAGAACATTTAATAAAAGAAACCAATTTCGTTTTCCCAAAAGAAAATGAACCTTGCAAGCACATAAAAAAATATTTAATTTTCCCATTTATTGCATGTTATAAAGTCCCTTTCCTTTCCTTTTGCTTGTTTTCAATTTTGTGCCCCATCTTCTGCATATTTATTTCCTAGATTTTTCATGCTTTTAAATAAAAAAAACGAAACATTTTACTTACTCTCTTCTTCCACATCAACACGATTTTCTATTTCCGATGTACTTTTCTGTCGTCTTAATAACTTTTGTTTTGCCTGGCATTTTGGCAGCTGTGCTGCACAATCGACATGTACATTAAATTTGCATATCCTACATCGCAATCCTTGACGTGTATGTCCTGTGAGCAAAGATATAAAAAAGTTAATAAAAGTGAATTATGTAGCTGAGCATTGTTTCAGTTGTTCAGAAATTTATTAGGGAATCTGGAATTATATTTTCGTATTGTTCCTCTAATATTTTCTTTGGAAAAATTTTGTATTCAGTATACGTGCAGTCTTATATGGTTTCATTTCTTTTGCCATCCATCACCCCCACTACCTCTACACCTCCACTCCACCACCTCCATTACCGATGCCATTCATACCTCTTAAAACTTGGGAACAAACATCGCAAGGTGTTATTTTCTTGTAGGTGTACTCCTGCAAATTGTGATGCTCGCTTTCGTATACCTTGCCAGTTGGAGTTGGTCCATTTTTTCTTGAATAATTAAAAATATTTTCCGTTATTCAACATGTAGAAAGATTAAGATAATTTTGGGCAAAAGAAAAATAAGAAATTGTAATTTTAGATTATTTTTTGTGTGTCTTGTTTGTGAAATTTATATTTTATTTAAAAAAATAAATAGATTTGGTTGTCCCACTTCCGGTGGAATTGGTATTTCTTTGCTTGATTAATTCAAGTCCATTCTCAAAAATTTTTCTTTTTTATTTCTTTAGGCATTTATCCATACTAATGTCGATTCTTACTCCACGTGTATTTATAATTTTTATGAACGGAAAAATCAGGTAAAACAAAAAGAAAAAGGGAAAGTCTGACGATGTATATACGTTAATGGTATGGAAGTATGAAAGTTCGTCAAAGTTTTCTAAAATCTTGAAGTCTACAACATCGCAATCATCTTGCTTTTATTTTGAATAAATAGAAGACCTGAGTCTCAGTTATTGCTGCTTCGGTCTGATGTTGAATTTTTTCGTGTTTCATTACTAATTGAATTAGGAGCTAAGAAATGCCCTTGAACGTATTGAATTCATTTTCAAGATGTGATTTTATATACAGCAGTGCGTAAATGAATGTAAATAGAGGCGAAGCCGAAATTGACAACAAACAGAATAATGCGAACAGTTCCAGTTTAGTTCAGGAACAAGATTTTATGAACAGAGTTAGTATACTCATTTTTACAAACGTCACTTTTACGCACTAGTACGAGTCCTAATTCATTGCTTTTCGTTTTTCTTACTTCTTCGTGAGATATCTACAGTTTTTTTTTAAATTGAAGCATTGAGCGAAATCTTAGTGATATGAACATTTATGGTAATTTAACTGGATTGTCCAATCAATTCACATATTTCGATAGGAAGATTCCTAGATTTGTATCGTAAATTATGATTGTCAGGGCTTACATCAAAATTGATGGAAATTTAAAATGTTTTGTATCTAAAATTGTTATTCAACACGACAGATATATATTTATACTTTGACAGAGCTGTCTTTTTCTCGTCCTGTCTAGAGTCTAATAACGATGATAAAGTCATTCTACGATTCTTCACATACCTCTGCAAAATGTAGATATAAAAACATTTTATTATGCAGACCACGAAAGTTACTTGAAATACCAATCTCACTGGAGGATTAATAATGAACTCGCTCATACATCATCTTGCAGCGACACAATAAAAATGATAATATTTGATGCTCGAATAAATTTCGAGTGATACTTGGAGAGACATGTGAAATAGCCCTATTCACGTTAAAAAAATGTGGTTCAGATCCTTCGGAGGAATGTCGATTTCGTTTCATTATCGGACACTAAACAATTCTCTAGAACATCATAATTGACAAAGAATTGTTTCTGAGTCGCGCAACGCAATCGAAAATGCATGCGTTTCTATGCGTTACCATGCGTTTCTATGCGTTTTCATGTAAACTTTGAATGCGTTGCGCGACTCAGAAACAATTTTTTGTCAATTATGATGTTCTAGAGAATTGTTTAGTGTCCAATAATGAAACGAAATCGACATTCCTCCGAAGGATCTGAACCACATTTTTTTAACGTGAGTAGGGCTAATGTGAAAGACAACTGAATGAATATGAAGATGAACTCTAAGAGTGTTTGTATCATTTCACTCTTTAAATGAAACGTAAAAGTATCACTTGAGAGCCGTAATTTAAGCATAATATTGTTGAGAAACAGTTTGCTTTTAAATGTAAAAGTAAAGAAATATAATTTATTAAAAGTTTTAGTCGGGTGATGGGACCACATAAATAATGAAATCTTAATACAAGTCACTCAAAACGCCACAGAATCAAAATCAATAAAATGAGTTATCAAAACTGCTTATAGTTTGCGCTGGAAGTAGTGTATAGAATGATCCTTCAACATTTTTGAAGAGAATCTTCCCGACATGTACACGAAATTACAATTTAGGCAAAATCTGTTGGATCTACGCAAACATTTTACAACGTCAATCAAAAGTGAAACTGTAACATCAAATATGAATATGCTATTTAGATAGGATTAGTGTGTTTGCGACATAAAGGCATAAATAGGGCAAACGGTCGGAAACTAAAGTTATCTAAACATAACATACACACAGTGGAACATAAAAAGAATTTTTGTTACAAGATCTGCAATGGGAATGAATGAATTTCATTAAGCTTTAATGAAGCAAAGAAAAAGAAACAAACGGTCATTCAAAAGCGATAAAAAGCATGCCATACATAGAAGGTTGTAAACTAAGACCGAAACGATTTTTTTCTTAGTTTCTGCGCTTTGTACGTTTCATAATTTTCTTGTTATACGGGGAAAGCCAATGTTTGTGGAAAATTAATTCGGTTTGTTTTTCGTAAATAATTTTCTTTTTGAGAAAATTTCTAATTTCTGTGGGGAACGCATTGTTTGTGAATTCAGTTTGTTATTGTAGGATACTAACATTTAGACGGTAAATATAGGAATAAATTTATTTACAGTATACAGCATAGACTAGACAGAGATGTAATTTATGGCTTTTAAAAGTTAAATTTTAATTCAATTTTGTGAATCTTGAATCAAAACTTTCTAAATTTATTTATGTACAATCTGTAAGGGAATTACCAATCTGTCACCAGCGGTTGACTTTATTTTATGCGAATAATAATAAACTGTTTTAAAAGCCATATTACGAAAACGGTATTAATCAATCCGGTTGTGTATAATATTTACAGCATTATTAGGTATAGGAGGATAGACAGAATTTCATTTCTAACAAAAACCACTAAAGAGAAGCTATTCAATTTTTACTTGTCGCTGGTAGTAAATACAGTGGATGGTTTAAATTGCGGATATTACCATTCATGAATATGACATTAACATTTCATAGTAATAAATTCCTTGCTTTGGATCAACAACTTGTAGGAATGGATATGATGTTACAATAATGAAAATAAGAATCTGATAGTTGAAAAAGAAGCGCCTCACTCACACACTGTGAGGCAGATAAAACATATTGTTTCCGAGACATAATATCAAATGCAGTCGTAATTTCAAACTGAAACAAAAAAGTTGCGATCACAATCATTGCTAGAAATGTTTGCCAATAAGCTCAAGGTATTATAAACTATTCTTTGGCAAAGAATCCAGACAAATTGTCTCTTCGAATCGGTGGTAAAGGACAGATTCGAGGTTCTTTGTGTTTAAACGATCCATACTCTGCTATTCACTTGGTTAAAGTTTTTTTTCTTCCTTTTTTTGTCTTATCGAATATCGAACAATGCAGTTCTGTACAGAAAATCTCAGGTGAAGTAGAATTTAGATTTTTCGACAGGCAGCGTTAGAAAATACAACAAATTATCAGAAAAACATTTCGCTATCTTAGATCAATCGTCTAGAGTAATATTGTTACTACCTGTTCCATTTCCAAATCCAAATTTAGTATTCTACATTGATCTATATGGTCATCATCTGGTCAGGTCATATTTTTTGCCGTCAAATATTTGCGTATGATAATTTTGCACATATTGACCTATGCTAAATTACACATGTTTGGTTCTGCTGATTTGTTGTATAATTAATTTTCACTCAAATCGAATAGACAAAAGGAATTAAAACTTATAACCGGACCAGCAAATAGTAAAAGTTTACTTAGGTTAGGTACGTTGCAGGTAAACAGAGAGAGGAAGCATCATGTTTATTTTCACAAATTATTGGAATCCTCTTTTTCATTTTAATGTTGGTGTGTTACATCCGTTTTTCACGAAACAAAATTCAATTTTTGTGAAAATTTGCATGATCCACTCCTCGACAGAAAAAATACAGGATTTTAATTATTGAGAATATTGGAGTGTAGCTAACGCATATCATGGCACAATTGTTGGTATTTTATTTGATTTTTTTTTGTTCAACTAATTTTGTTTTACCTCATAACAGCTGATACCGCGTGATACATTTGGTTTGTTCGGCTTGCGAAAAAAATGGAATATGAATTAAGTGTTTTAAATTGTGAATGTTATGCATGATAATTGCAAAATGAGAACACAAAATTTATTTAAAATAAATTAAACAAAAAATAACGCAGCAGCTGCAGTTAAACTAAATTTTTATAATATTTTGTCAAAAATGTTCCATTATTTACTTCCATTTTCCTACGTTCTTCTTTAGTTTCAATGCCTGTACGAAGAACAGGGGTCTTATAAGTTTAGTATCTCGTTTTCGTCACGTCGAATTCGAGGCTCTGAACAGGAATTTTGATAAAGTTTTTCCTGTTTGGCAATGTTCAATGCTAGCCTAAATTCGAAGATGATCGAATTGAAGGTTGATGATGGTTTGTCGCATGTATCAGTTTCCAGACCATATCAATCAGCGAAAAAATCATCAAAATCGGTTCATGTGATCGAAAGGTTCACTGTTTAAGCGTGAGTTGGGCTACTCAGTCGTGACGATAGTGTTTTTACGAGTTACAGAAATGTTAATGGTACTCGAGATGGTACTATACTCGTATAAAAATGCATTTACATTGCTTAGTCACGTAAAACACAGTATTTCGAAGAGTAACACTTTGGGTCAGGCTTTATTTTCCCCACCCGTCGGAATTAAATCTTTGAAGCACAGACGTAATGTACTATCAACGCGCTGGAATCTAAGCACCGGAATAGATTTTTTTCAATTGGCCCCTTATTTTGTATGGAACGTCCAGACGCAGTTGCATTACACCAACATAAACTGTGAAGCTACATTGAGCTGTATTCACCAGT
>NW_023503629.1:0-5779 GCF_014529535.1 Bradysia coprophila
TGTCTCACTGGGGAAGACGGCAGCAGTTTCCCGCGAAATGAGTTATATCATCTCGAGGGAATCTTCTGCCATTTTCGTGAGACAGGTAGGGGGACTAAATTAATTTAATTAGCTAGGGGCCGATTGGGATGTCTCACTGGGGAAGACGGCAGCAGTTTCCCGCGAAATGAGTTATATCATCTCGAGGGAATCTTCTGCCATTTTCGTGAGACAGTAGGGATAAATTAATTAGTAGGGCCGATTGGGATGTCTCACTGGGGAAGACGGCAGCAGTTTCCCGCGAAATGAGTTATATCATCTCGAGGGAATCTTCTGCCATTTTCGTGAGACAGTAGGGATAAATTAATTAGTAGGGGGATGCCGAGTGGGATGTCTCACTGGGGAAGTAAGGCGAGGCAGCAGTTTCCCGCGAAATGAGTTATATCATCTCGAGGGAATCTTCTGCCATTTTCGTGAGACAGTAGGGATAAATTAATTACTAGGGCCGATTGGGATGTCTCACTGGGGAAGACGGCAGCAGTTTCCCGCGAAATGAGTTATATCATCTCGAGGGAATCTTCTGCCATTTTCGTGAGACAGTAGGGATAAATTAATTAGTAGGGCCGATTGGGATGTCTCACTGGGGAAGACGGCAGCAGTTTCCCGCGAAATGAGTTATATCATCTCGAGGGAATCTTCTGCCATTTTCGTGAGACAGTAGGGATAAATTAATTAGTAGGGCCGAGTGGGATGTCTCACTGGGGAAGGCGGCAGCAGTTTCCCGCGAAATGAGTTATATCATCTCGAGGGAATCTTCTGCCATTTTCGTGAGACAGTAGGGATAAATTAATTACTAGGGCCGATTGGGATGTCTCACTGGGGAAGACGGCAGCAGTTTCCCGCGAAATGAGTTATATCATCTCGAGAGAATCTTCTGCCATTTTCGTGAGACAGTAGGATAAATTAATTAGTAGGGCCGAGTGGATGTCTCACTGGGGAAGACGGCAGCAGTTTCCGCGAAATGATTATATCATCTCGAGGGAATCTTCTGCCATTTTCGTGAGACAGTAGGGATAAATTAATTACTAGGCCGATTGGGATGTCTCACTGGGGAAGACGGCAGCAGTTTCCCGCGAAATGAGTTATATCATCTCGAGGGAATCTTCTGCCATTTTCGTGAGACAGTAGGGATAAATTAATTAGTAGGGCCGATTGGGATGTCTCACTGGGGAAGACGGCAGCAGTTTCCCGCGAAATGAGTTATATCATCTCGAGGGAATCTTCTGCCATTTTCGTGAGATAGTAGGGATCAACCGGAACTAACTCCTCGCCGGCTCCTACGGGAGAAAAAGAGGGCACAGGCAGGGCCTGTGGGGCAGTTCCACAGTGCGCTCAACTGTGTTTTATTGTGTAAATTTTAAGGGTTCGGGTGATGTTTTGTTACACCGGAACAGAATAAGTTTATACTTTTATGCTTTTTCCTTGGGTCAAGAGAAAAATTGAATAGCCCCGTACGACCCGTAAACCAACTTAGTGTGTGACCCGAGTGTGTCTGTATTCGTTAATACCTTTCAATCAAAAAAAATTCATGAAATTCGGTCAAAGTTTACTCGAGATATTGGCAAAAAACACCACTTTCTTTGTACGGCCGAGTAGCCGGATATGAGCTCAATCTAAGGGACCTAGCTCACGCTATGGTAAACCGAATTTCATAAACTGTTTTTTTCCTGATTGGTACGGTCAATACCGACCTCATAAACGAAATCTGTTCAAATTTGGCGCCCTGTATGTTTCGTGTACCTCAAGAAATTTCTGTAAGACCAGTGAAAGTCTTCCGTTGAAAACTTTAACTGCACATATTTCAGTGTGGATGAGTGTTAAACCCAATAAAAAACCTATTCGGCTCAATAGTACATGTGATTACCTCTCTATTGACACCCTACACGACCCTATACGGCTCGTTTAACTGGAGAAATTTTTGTCACAAATGACTCGCTCTACATTTCTTAACTATTTTTTTAAATTAAAAAAAAGATAAGTTTCCAATATTTAAGCATTATGAACCAGAAAAACACCTCATTGAGCCGAACATTATGTATTGCCCGGAGCTATATGAAAAACATTGAAAAACCAAGTAAAAATTTTGTTTTTGACCATAACTTGAAAAATAAGCTTTTGTCGGCAAAGTTACCGTCTTGCTTTCTTGTAGATAATCGAAAAAGGAAAAAAATTAGTAATGGGATCCAAAGTCGTAGGATGCGTCGTTTAGCTGTTATTTTGAAGGAAAAGTTTGAAAATTTTTACAACTTACTGGCCGATTAGAAACACGCAGGTACGATAGACTAATTTTTTTCGTAAAATTCGCACTGATCAAGGAAATAACCTAAAAAAGCTATTTCCAAGCTATTTGCCCTCTTTTGGTAACTTTTAAATATGGTTTTTTAAGAATTCTCATCATCCACAAGATAAGCCACAATCATTTTTATCAAAAAACGAACTTCTTGGAAATCATTTTAAACGACTTGAACTGCACCAAAGCGTGTCAATGCAATGTCTTTCGAAAGTTCAAACCGTGCTCTTTTCAAAGACATTTCATTGACACGCTTCGGTGCAGTACAAGTCGTTTGATGTGATTTTCAAGAAGTTGGTTTTTCAATGCCGGGTCTATTTGCATTGTTTTGTTCTCAAAATCAAAATCAACATTACTTGTAACACAACATGCTTTGTTCCAACCGAGAATTGAAATAGACAAATGCCCAAAAAATCAAAATTTTCATTGAAAACAATCACTCTTCAAATTTGATCGATAACATTGCTTTGCATTTTCTAAAACGAATGCTATAATAACTCATACAAATTCCATAACAACACTGCTTTGAGTGTTGAAATATCCCATCAAACAGGTGTTGAAATTTTCGACTTTTTCTCGGTGGCACAAAATCCATTGCATAACTGACCGACCGACCAAAATGATGAAAATTTTTTTCTTCAATTAATATGCTTAAATGATGCGCATTAAGAAAAAGAATTTCCAACGAAAATAGATTTGGTTGCAGTTTGACCAGCACCTCTCCCAAATGAGCAATTTTTGAAAATTTCGTTAAACCGCTCACTCTTCTAAGAGCTGGTCAATCGACTACAGCCAAAACAAATTGCGGTCGTACATTTTTCAAAACGATTCTGATGAAAAGATATAATCAATGCAGGACACTCAAATGGAGGCTACAATTTTAGATAAGTATCGATGCCTCTTAATTCAAGAATTTTTTTTCATCATGTTGGTCGGCACGGTTCAACGACACAATACACACCGACCAAAATGATGAAAAAAAAAATCTTGACTCAATTGAGCATATTAATAAGTTACGGTGATGAAAATTGTAAATAAATTCAGTTGTGGTTTATTGTTGTTGGAGGAAACGGATCGGAATTGAGTTATGGTGATGAAAATTGTAAACTAATTCAGTTCGGGTAATGTTTTTGGAGGAAATGGATCGGAATTGAGTTATGCTGATGAAAATTGTAAATAAATTCAGTTGGTTCATTGTTGTTGGAGGATGTGGATCGGAATGGATTTACGGTGATGAAAATTGGAAATAAATTCAGTTCGATTAATGTTGTTGGAGGATGCGGATCGGAATTGATTAATGCTGATGAAAATTGTAAATAAATTCAGTTGGTTCATTGTTGCTGGAGGATGCGGATCGGATTACTATCTGATCTATTACTTCATTTGATCGGAATTGAGATATTGTGATGAAAATTGTAAATAGATTTAGTTGGATTAATGTTGTTGAAGGATGCGGATCGGAAATGATTTATGGGGATGAAAATTGTAAATAAATTCAGTTGGATTAATGTTGTTGGAGGAAGCGGATCGGAATTGATAAATGGGGATGAAAATTGTAAATTAATTCAGTTGGATCATTGTTGTTGGAGGATGCGGATCGGAATTGATTTACGGTGATGAAAATTGTAAATAAATTCAGTTGGACTAATGTTGTTGGAGGAAGCGGATCGGATTACTATCTGATCTATTACTTCATTTGATCGGAATTGAGATATTGTGATGAAAATTGTAAATAGATTTAGTTGGATTAATGTTGTTGAAGGATGCGGATCGGAAATGATTTATGGGGATGAAAATTGTAAATAAATTCAGTTGGATTAATGTTGTTGGAGAAAGCGGATCGGAATTGATAAATGGATAAATTCAGTTGGGTTAATGGGTGGTTGTTGGAGGAGATGGATCGGAATTGAGTTATGGTGATGAAAATTGTTGAAATGGTTGAGGAACAACGAAGGGAAGAAATTGTAAATAATGTTCCAGTGTCTACTTTCTCTCGTGGAGGTGTTAAGGCTCCTGCAACATACTAATTGTTTTGTGTTGCTTTAAAAAAACATTTAGAGAAAGTAGTGGATAGATTGGGGGCCGAATAACACCACTACTCTGAAGGGATGGGCTCCTAATGATGAGACACTCCTCTTTAGAAGTGTCATACGGGCTGTATGAGAGAGCGAACGTCTGAGGGGATTGGCTCCCAATGATGACCTCAAAATGGAAAGTTGATTTTTAGCAGGGCCGATTGGGATGTCTCACTGGGGAAGACGGCAGCAGTTTCCCGCGAAATGAGTTATATCATCTCGAGGGAATCTTCTGCCATTTTCGTGAGACAGTAGGGATAAATTAATTAGTAGGGCCGATTGGGATGTCTCACTGGGGAAGACGGCAGCAGTTTCCCGCGAAATGAGTTATATCATCTCGAGGGAATCTTCTGCCATTTTCGTGAGACAGTAGGGATAAATTAATTAGTAGGGCCGAGTGGGATGTCTCACTGGGGAAGGCGGCAGCAGTTTCCCGCGAAATGAGTTATATCATCTCGAGGGAATCTTCTGCCATTTTCGTGAGACAGTAGGGATAAATTAATTACTAGGGCCGATTGGGATGTCTCACTGGGGAAGACGGCAGCAGTTTCCCGCGAAATGAGTTATATCATCTCGAGGGAATCTTCTGCCATTTTCGTGAGACAGTAGGGATAAATTAATTAGTAGGGCCGATTGGGATGTCTCACTGGGGAAGACGGCAGCAGTTTCCCGCGAAATGAGTTATATCATCTCGAGGGAATCTTCTGCCATTTTCGTGAGACAGTAGGGATAAATTAATTAGTAGGGCCGAGTTGGGATGTCTCACTGGGGAAGACGGCAGCAGTTTCCCGCGAAATGAGTTATATCATCTCGAGGGAATCTTCTGCCATTTTCGTGAGACAGTAGGGATAAATTAATTACTAGGGCCGATTGGGATGTCTCACTGGGGAAGACGGCAGCAGTTTCCCGGCGAAATGAGTTATATCATCTCGAGAGAATCTTCTGCCATTTTCGTGAGACAGTAGGGATAAATTAATTAGTAGGGCCGAGTGGGATGTCTCACTGGGGAAGACGGCAGCAGTTTCCCGCGAAATGAGTTATATCATCTCGAGGGAATCTTCTGCCATTTTCGTGAGACAGTAGGGATAAATTAATTACTAGGGCCGATTGGGATGTCTCACTGGGGAAGACGGCAGCAGTTTCCCGCGAAATGAGTTATATCATCTCGAGGGAATCTTCTGCCATTTTCGGTGAGACAGTAGGGATAAATTAATTAGTAGGGCCGATTGGGATGTCTCACTGGGGAAGACGGCAGCAGTTTCCCGCGAAATGAGTTATATCATCTCGAGGGAATCTTCTGCCATTTTCGTGAGATAGTAGGGATCAACCGGAACTAACTCCTCGCCGGCTCCTACGGGAGAAAAAGAGGGCACAG
>NW_023503630.1:0-4015 GCF_014529535.1 Bradysia coprophila
TATCTCGTGAACAGCCTCTGGAAAAAAGTTAATTTTGATGGTTTCTCCAATATTGCTGGACATTTTCTTGAAGAAGAAGATGCTGAAGCTATGCAACAGGTAATTTGTTTAGTTTCTATTCTACCCTCAAAAACCAAAAGAACCTTAGAAACTTTGATTGTATTGCACTAAATTTGTTTTAATTGTAATCGTATCGAGGCCTAAGTAATAATGATCGTTCTCCTAGTATCTAAACAAGAAAATTAAACTTTTGCTTTTCTATTTCCTTTCTAGGAACTTAAAGAAGCTTTCAGATTGTACGACCGAGAAGGAAATGGTTACATTACAACCAGGTAAATGCACTTAAGAAGTATCTAAATCCTAAACCCTAACATTTCTATTATCAAGAGCAACGAAAAGCTTTTATTTAAGACTTCTAATTATTCCTGTTTTTACAATGCATACCATGGGAGTCAGTGAAATTGAGGCATGATGCGTCAACAGTTTATCAGCTAACTATTTCACCGATATAAACGAGTATCACCACTTTTGCTAAGACTAAATTTCACTGACGTCCGCTGTGTTTCAGACGGTTAATTGTTTTCGGGTGTTAAGGTATCGGTTTTATTTTTACAATTTCAGCACATTGAAAGAAATTCTCGCAGCTCTTGATGACAAATTGAACAATGCTGATTTAGACGGTATCATTGCTGAAATTGATACTGATGGATCTGGAACCGTAGATTTCGATGGTAAAGTTATTCACTACAAATACATAAATGCGATCTCCAACTCAAATTATTATTATTTTTTTACTTAGAATTTATGGAGATGATGACTGGCGATTAATTGCTTTAACACCTAGTTCGATATGTGTCCCGACAACAAAACATAATTGAATAAAAGGATTCTAAAATCACAAAATGCAATTTTCTTTTGTAACATTCATTTTCACTGTTCATTAATTAAAATCCATCAGATGAAGAACTAAATTTCCTTTTTTCAATTACGTACGGGAATGGAAATAATGCTATCTTCCCAACTGAGTCAAAATTCACCAGTAAACAAAAATCTGGAACGGAGTTACCAGTTCATACATTTCCCAGTGGTTTGTTCGACAAAGATTTGATTTCCCGGTAACCAAATTTGTGGCGAAAATATTTCCGCTAACAAGGTTACCATGATATAATAATAAAACCGCATTTTATCCTTTCCAGTTTTAAAGTGTTTAAAAATCTTTCAAAAAATGAAATAAACAGAAAATCGAACAGCCTAAAATATCATCAAATAATAACAATTTTGCGATTCATGTAGGCATCAATTTAGCCATGTGTATATATTCCTCTTAAAGCTAATTATTCTTTCGGAAACGACGAAAATGAGGAATTAATTCTAATCTGAGTTCTGTTATACAGAGAAATGTATGTTAAAACCAGTAAATTTAAAAATTTAACATCGGACATCGCGGGAAGTACGCTTTTCCTTCAATGAAAACCAATTTGTTTGTGTTTCTTTTATAAAGACTTCTATCACAATACTAGTTGAACTAGTTCTTCTCTTCCATTATAGTAGATTATCTCCTTTAGTAGATAACACTTTAGTAGATTATGTCCTTGTTTAGCCATTTTATTATGTTGACGGTAAAGTGTATAATCTCAAGTCAAAATAACAATGTTTAATTACGTAATTTGAAGGAAGACACGTTGGAATTTGGAATACTTATTTGTTGATGGATTCATCGGACAAAGCCTTCGCAAAGGGCATATTTACTGAGCAGGATGTAATATACATTCTCTTCAGAGTCACTTTGCGAAAACTTCGAAATTTGAAACCAATGGGTCTCCGATCTTTATGAGTTATATCTCGTTCGAAAGCTTTCTCCAGGCTGAGTATTTTGTAGAAGAATTTTTTACTTCAAACAATTTCACCTTAGTTGTGGACCTCGGGGAAAATGCACTACACCGAATGGGGTAAAAGTGTATTTAGGCAATATTTTCCTTACAACTAATCGATAAGGGTGAAATTATGGTCAAATTCTAGCCTCAACAAGGTACACATTAAGCAGTATCAATATGTTTGAAAAAGTTCTGCTACGTGGCAGCAGTACTTTCACCTCGAAAAATTGACGATTTTCAAAGAGGTCCGGAGGACAGCGCGATCCGGATACCTGCAAAGTAATGGTATGGGTTTCATCACTTTTACCTAGATAAAACCCTACATAAATCGCCCAGGTTAAGTGGTCACTCCGGCGACAGTATCACTTTTTCAAAAATGACACTACCGTGAAACTTGAGTCACTCTAGCTCATCCATATCAAAACTTTTGATAGAAACATTTTGTCTTATATTGTCCCTGAATGAACATTTCGATTGACACCTTATACGATACGATCCGACCGCGATCACACTTATCTTTAGTGACGTTTTAGCAGTAAAGTCGACCTACGACGAAGCTGGAAAAACTTAATCTTATGATTGGCAAAAAAATTATGTTAAATTGATTAGCAGGCCTGAAATATAGTTTGGGAAAAATTGACAATTTAAAAAATTTGCGAAAGGAAACCAATTTTTAGTGACTTCATATCTGCATTTGAGAGTAAATACTTGAAGGACCAGAGAAGATTTTTAGCCGTACGAAGTACAAAGGGGCTTATAGGATTACGATGCCGTGTGTAATTGATGGAATTCGAAGCAGACGGTAAGGGCAAAGTGTTTGCCTATGTTCATAGATGACGAATCTGCAATAAAAATTTTGTCTGTCCGTCTGTCCGTCTGTCACGTCGATATCTTGAGTAAATCAAATCCGATTTCAAAATTTTTTTTCCCTGAAAGATAGTCGAAATAGTGAGGCTAAGTTCGAAGATGGGCATATTCGGGTCGGCCCTTCGTGAGTTAGGGCCACCTAAGTGATTTAAGGTCTTTTGGTGATATTTATGGCAAAATAAACGATGGAAATGTAAATGACACGGCAAATGATAGGTATTGTCAATACCAATCCAGGAAAAAAAAGTTTTTTAAAATCGGGTGAGTGGACCGTGAGTTAGGGCCTTAGAAGTGAAATGCTACTAGGGCCCTATGTGTATTTTACATAGAACTCGAGTAAATTTCATTCGTTTTTCGTAATTTTTGTTTGATTTGGAAGGTAATCGAAGCCGAATAGAATGTTGTTGAAAAAAAATTAAATTTGGGTCCTTGGACTAAGGCCGCTACTAGGGCCCTATGTGTATTTTACATATAACTCGAGTAAATTTCATCCGTTTTTCGTAATTTTTGTTTCATTTGGAAGGTAATCAAAGGCCGAATAGAATGTTGTTGAAAAAAAATTAAATTTGGGTCCTGGACTAAGGCCGTACTAGGGCCCTATGTGTATTTTACATATAACTCGAGCAAATTTCATCCGTTTTTCGTAATTTTTGTTTCATTTGGAAGGTAATCAAAGGCCGAATAGAATGTTGTTGAAAAAAATTAAATTTGGGTCCTGGACTAAGGCCCTACTAGGGCCCTATGTGTATTTTACATATAACTCGAGCAAATTTCATCCGTTTTTCGTAATTTTTGTTTCATTTGGAAGGTAATCAAAGGCCGAATAGAATGTTGTTGAAAAAAAATTAAATTTGGGTCCTCGGACTAAGGCCGCTACTAGGGCCCTATGTGTATTTTACATATAACTCGAGCAAATTTCATCCGTTTTTCGTAATTTTTGTTTCATTTGGAAGGTAATCAAAGGCCGAATAGAATGTAGTTGAAAAAAATTTAAATTTGGGTCCTCGGACTGAGGCCGATACTAGGCCCTTCAAAAAAATAAAATTTTAGGGCGATTTGAAATTTTTGTTTCATTTGAAAGGAACGTCGTACGGGGCTTCGTAATTGCGCTATGCGCAATTTGTAAGATGTACATATTACATAATAATTTTACTTTAACTACATTAACCGGCGCAATAGGCTTACGGTCAAAGTAGGGTGACAGACGCACTAGGGTCACGTACGCAATAGATATACGGGTCGCAGCAAACGCTCGACTGTTCTGATGGCTCGTT
>NW_023503631.1:0-10512 GCF_014529535.1 Bradysia coprophila
TTTTTAGTACATTTTCTACCTTGGTGTATATTTCGAGAATAACTTCGTATGTACAATTGTATATAACGAGCGCCAGCGAGTGTATATACAATTGTACATAAGAAGTGATTCGAGAAATATACACCAAGGTAGAACAATGTTTTATCTCCTGCAAGCTGATATTTCATACATTAGCGAAATAACCACAAAAATTTGGATTTAAAATTAATTAATTAAGCATGTTGTTTTAAAACGCATTCACAACAAAAAAAAACATCATACAGAGAATCCTTTATTTACTTACTCACACACATATACTATCCACCTCAACATTTCGTTCAAATCACATCATTCCGACTACTCTGATTATTTGATCGATGTAGAAGTGACTAACGAACCACTACCGACACCAATTGCATCGCGTTATGTGATTTGTTGGCGTAGTGGTCAGCATGTTTGGTTGATATGTTGGTGGTCCCGTGTTCGCTTCCGCCGTTCGGCGATTTTTTTTTTTCAAATATAGATGGAAAGTAAATTTACCCTAGGTGGGTTATGTGTGAATTATCCAATCGTATAGGCTGTGGTTATGTATGTGTTTGTGTTTATATGCAGAAACGCGTAATGTATGAAATATCAGCTTGCAGGAGATAATAGTACATTTTCTACCTTGGTGTATATTTCGAGAATAACTTCGTATGTACAATTGTATATAACGAGCGCCAGCGAGTGTATATACAATTGTACATAAGAAGTGATTCGAGAAATATACACCAAGGTAGAACAATGTTTTATCTCCTGCAAGCTGATATTTCATACATTAGCGAAATAACCACAAAAATTTGGATTTAAAATTAATTAATTAAGCATGTTGTTTTAAAACGCATTCACAACAAAAAAAACATCATACAGAGAATCCTTTATTTACTTACTCACACACATATACTATCCACCTCAACATTTCGTTCAAATCACATCATTCCGACTACTCTGATTATTTGATCGATGTAGAAGTGACTAACGAACCACTACCGACACCAATTGCATCGCGTTATGTGATTTGTTGGCGTAGTGGTCAGCATGTTTGGTTGATATGTTGGTGGTCCCGTGTTCGCTTCCGCCGTTCGGCGATTTTTTTTTTTCAAATATAGATGGAAAGTAAATTTACCCTAGGTGGGTTATGTGTGAATTATCCAATCGTATAGGCTGTGGTTATGTATGTGTTTGTGTTTATATGCAGAAACGCGTAATGTATGAAATATCAGCTTGCAGGAGATAAAGTCTATTATCAAACGAATTCTTCTTTTGGCTCAATCAAAACATGATAACTCACTGGACTTTCTGGTACAAGATATAAAGCCACTAGCGATACCAATGGTAAAATGTTACAACACCATGCAACTGTACGCCAATTCAGAAGGACACCAAGTAAATATGTGAGTAGAATGCGAATGCATAAGATACGAATGGAACTCCAACGAGAAATCGCGAAGTTTGGGCTCAGCACACTCTGCGATTAATATCTGGGAAAGAAAAGTTGTATATGAAGGGGGAGTGCTTAAACAGCATCGTAGATAGGGCACGATTTCACAAGGCTTGGCGTGATAATTCAAGTGAAAGCCATTTTTACTCAGATAAACGAACGACTCACCTAACATTAATCTGAGTTTGTTTGCGCATTTATGAAGGTTGTTTTGAATTGTAAAAATGCGTAAAATCTGCTCAGGATACTGGCAGACAATGCTTGGACAAATGATCATACACTTGCCAGGAAGCAGGAAGTAGAGTGAATTCATGACTTCATCAAAAATTCTTCGAAAATTCACTTTCAATTTCCCTTCCTTTCAAATTCAATAAAATTAAACATTTTGCTCCAGCAGCAGTTGTTCCAAAAAGTCACGAGCTCTTAAATTCCTTTTGAGTGGTAAACAGAACTCTCAAGAGGTAATAACGACCTTGACATAATTTGGGAACGTTCCACTTATGAAGTGTTGTGTCGCAGCAGCCAAATAATATCTAAGTAGAACATGGATTCAATTGTATTGGGACAAAATGTATCAGGCATGGACTGACTGTACTGGGCGAATGCCCGATGCGCATTTTGCTTTTTGACGCTCTCAGACCGAAAAAGTTTTTTAGGCGCCTCTGAACCTTTTTTAGCCAATTCGTCCGATGCGCCTTTTGGTAGTCAGTTCGGCCCTGAAATGTATGTTGGTTCATTTCTGTGAATTTATTTTCGACGCATTTAATCACAATGTTTGTTGCTTGTTAACTATTTTTGGCTCATTACTTGTAGAAATGCCCCTTTCTACTCTATAAGATGGTTTTTTACTAGCGCCGAGTTTATATCTCTTCGAGGGGGAAATTACGCGGGCAAATACTGGGACAGATGCTATCTGATATTGGCATCAATAGAAGGAAATAGTGCAACAACAGATGTTCCAATAGCAAAAACATTCCCACGTCGGTGCGTGTATCCGTTAGATTATATTTCCACTTATATTGCCAGATATTGTTGAGGCAAGAAATTTTTATATTGAACAAAAGAAGCATCAGTTTAAAAGTCTGATACAGAAAAGGGCAATTAAATTTCATTCTAAGTTTGTTTCAGCTGATACAAACAAAACTGGTGATGAGTATTTAACAGTACACACATGCGCGTGGTAGTGATAGAATATATCAGCTGAAGCAAATTTTCTCTGAAATTCGATTGCCCATACAGTAAGCAAAATCTGTTACTTCATTTTACCGTAATTGTATCTTTGCGCGTTTCATCACCTATTATGTCGATTATATCTTTAGATTTACGTAATATCTTTCATACATAAACGCAGTATACATTGAATAAAGTGGCAAGGACGTTCATTGACTCATAAAACGAAACATAAATAGTTTTGTGTAAATGAAAATTGTGTTTGTTTGTCGCTTTCATTTACCAAGAGACTTAGCTTGGATGTATTATTATATTACGAGGAAGACGTTTTAAATTGAAGAACATGGTCGTTCTTACTTGGTTAAAACGGTTCATAGCTACTAAATAGTAAACAGCTTCGTTTTTATATGAATTCAAGTTCAACGATTAGTATAAAAAACGTGAGATTTTGCACTTTAACTCAATGATAGTGCGATGAAGGTAATGGCAAATATCTTTTTTGAACTAAATCAACGCACTCCAATAACAGCACAAGGCCTGCTCTGGATGCGTTGAATAAATCAATACCTGAGCTGGTGCAGCATCAAACCGACTGAAATTCCTGCCAAAATCCGTCCAGCTAACAAAACCGGACGGGAAGCAGCTAACGCTATTAATATCCATCCGAGTACCAAAGGAATGGTAGCTATCATTAAGCCCGGCTTCCGTCCGAATCGATCCATCAACGGTCCTGAACAAAATGATCCGAATGGTGAGGATAGGCTGTGAACACTGGCTGTTGGAGAAAATAAAATAAAATTTAAAGGCCCTATGAAAGTGTTGAAAATGATTTTGACGAAGTGCTCAAATAATTATGTGAGATTGAGGTATACCTGTAAATCCCGTCAGTAAAAGAGCTATTTTGTTAACTAATGTGTAAATGGGAAGTTTTGCGCAAGAGATGTGCAAATTTCAATCCGAGCCGCAGGCGAGTAACTTTTACGCCCGGAAAATGAACTTTTAGGCACTGGAGTAGATAAAAAAAAGTTTTACTCACTGGGAAACGATTCATTGCTTTATTGACTCATTTCCCGGGGACTTAGCGAGTAAAATAACTGACGTCCTTGTTTGGAACTCTGTGTTTTTAGCTTGTGTCACTTGCATCACTCGCCTTCGCGCCATAATTGCAAAATAAAAAAAATCCAAACAAGGACGTAACCTACTATTAGCCCAGGCGTGGAGGTTTTAACATGAAATTCCGAGTGTTGAACCTAATCGAAAACCGTATTTTTAGATTTATGCAAGAGGAATTCTCGAAAATATTTGTACGAGAAAAACAGTCTCACAAAATTGATGAAATTTAGACCCCCTTTTATCGTCATACTTTTAAGAACCTTTCTCGCCCTTAACATTAAGAGCGTTGCAATACAAATCCTTTGTAGCAACTTAGAAAAAAGGGAAAGAACTGCAGAACATTTTGAATGTATGGAATGTAGAGCATATAACACAGAGGCTTATATTCATTTTCTCTATATATTTTCTCTCAAATAACGATTCCATATGTAAAATGTGTTCAGGGCCGTAGCTAGGGGTCTTGCGACTGGTAGAAAAACCGTTTTTCCTCAATTTTTCTATCACAATTTTTTTACAGTTTTGAGCCCGGCCTGTGTGGCTACAGAATACACTGTCTAAAAATCTGTTTCATTTGAAATAATATTCAAGGCATTACCAAACCATGATCCAAAATCTAAATCCATTTGTAATTCATCCGATGAATTATAGAGCTGTGGCAGTATTACAGTGGAGAAACCCTGAAAGAATTCAACACTTGAGCACTCATATTTCAACATATAAATCAATTAATTTACAATAGGCATGCCACATCAGCTGCCATGATCAAAACAGCACTGGTTAAAAGAATCTGAAAATATTTTTTTTACAACAATCGCATCACATCACATATATATATATATATATATATATATATATATATGTGTGTGTGTGTAGAGTAATGGCATGGGTGAATAAAATTTACCTGATGAAAAACACCTTTGTTTGAAGATGTTGAATCATTTCGTTCTTTCTGCACTTCCAGTAGACGTTCGTCTACAACAGAGACACGCTGTATCGTGTCTACACTTTCAAACTGTACCTGCGTTTGTTTCGATTGTTCTACCACTTTTGCTTTCACTTTGTCTGGTAGAAGCAGATCTTGTTGTAATCTGAAATAGGGCAAACGTACTTAATTCGATGAGATACATTTTGCAGACCTCACACCTAGTTTAGGATCACGATGTGCTGAGGGCGTCGAAAGAAAGGCTTGAATTATGAAAGGGACAATGAAAGTGACGGTTTTTGATTCATACAAAAGTTTCGAAACTTCTACTTCGAAGCCCTGTAAATTAGGGAAATTATTTCTATTTGGGTACAGTCGAGAGCAGTGAAATTTCTACATGTTTTTCAGCTGATCCACATATACAATCAAAACGGTTTATACTTGTTTATACGGTTAAAGCTGCTACACTTACACTAGAAGTGTAAGATCATATAAAGACGTATAAACAGTTATGATTGTTTGTGTGGATCAGCTGAAAAACGTCTGAAACAAACTCATGCTGAAACTTCATCGTCTCTGGAAATTTTAGTCCCAATACTCATCGTGCCTGCCAAGATGGTACTGGTAATAGTACGACTTATTATTTTTTGAGTTCGTTCTAGATCTTAGCTTTACTTTAAGTGTAAAGGTTGACTGTGGCACGCAAAGAAATCTACCAACTTTTTATTGTAGATAAACAATCTATCTGCAATTAACAGAACATGCTACTCAGCAATTATATTGTATAGAAACCAAGTAACTTTAAGTTGCAACAAGTCGCTTAGATGATATTGAAATATTGAACGAAGTACCACGCGGAGTGAATTCCTGAAGTAGACCAAAAACCTTTTTTAATTTGTGTTTAGTGCGAATTGGGAATAGTAATTTTCGGTAGTCAATTCGTGAATGGTTAAGTTCTAATCAATAAAATGTCTGTGGGCAAATACAGATGCAATTAAGTATATCGAAAAACAACAAACGTGAATTCATTTAATTCAGTTCTGGATTGATGAACTCTGTGAATTTTGTGCATTAATTTGTGCATCATAATGTCGATGATGTCTTAACGAACTTGTTCAACCCATAATTAGGACAAGTTTGAAATCTGGAAAAATACAAACTGTTGCTAAATGTTGGAATAGGTGTTTATCCATAACAATACTATAATGCTGTAGTGGTAGAACTAGTTTAAATTTGAACTGGTGGAATCGTTTGTATATATTATCAAGTGCGTAGACGATTTGTATGATTCTTTTATAGGTACTATTCTTACATTATCTTATAAAGGTGGTAAAAGAACAGAACTTCGTGTGGTTTTCTATTTTACCATTTTTTCTGGCCTCACGGATTTTTAAAAGGAAATCGAATGAATAGTCACATAACACCCATGAATCTATTCTCATAACTGATATTTTAACGTTGCAGACACTCAACAGTCTTAAGAAACAACAAGTTGGAAGTAAATAGCAAATTCATAAAATGAAATTTATAAAAAAAATCGTGCTGTCCATGCACGGCGTAATAATCCTCTGAAAATTACAATGACTTCCACAAACAGAACATTTTAGGAAAACAACAAGACTGCCCAGATCTTTCGCCTTACAGTCAGAGGCAGTGAAATTTCATCATGAATTCGCTTCCGCGGTTTTTCAGCTGATCTACAAAAGCAATCAAAACTGTTTATACGGTTTTACCACGGGCGTGCGTGTAGCAGCTTCAACCGTATAAACAAGTATAAACAGTTTTGTTTTAATTCGTTTTGTGGATCAGCTGAAAAGCAACTGAAACAATTTCATGCTGAAATTTCACTGCCTCTCTCTGCCACTGCTTCTGACTCGCAAGTCTTTCTGTAGATATGGTGAATGCTGAAAATTTCTTCAATGTTCTTTAAAAATGCTTTCGAAATTTTTCAGAATTTCACGGAATTAAAATTCCTGAAATAGGCCTTGGCTATGTGATAAGAAGTTACATTAAAAAAAAATGTGGAACGAGGGACAACCACAGTTCTCGATGGTTACTTTTTAGACAAGATTTTTGAACTTTGTCGCCAACGACATTCTGTGATTTCTAGACTCAAAAAATTAAATAAAAACTGTCGTTTGCATTAAAGCGATTTGTTCAAAAGGTTCTACAACAAACTTTCGCTGACAATTGTCTTCTTTCATCCTTAAATTCGATAAACGATCACTTATGATATTAACATGTAGTCGTAAATAAGTCTTAAAAATGGGGCAAGATTTCCGGTGTAGCAAACACTTCCTCCCTTCGTTTTTATTATTATTAAAAACTTCCGATATTCTTACCTGTCCAACATCTTTTTCTTCTATTAGTTGATCAGTTGATACGAGAATATTATAAGTCAATTTTGTAACTTTCTTTTTGTTTTAATACGAAAATCTTGTTAGGCACAAAGGATCATAAATTAAGAAGAAAAAATGTACGTCAAAGCCACTGTTACTTTTACCATTTCTGTTCACTGAATCACTCGAGTTCCGTATACTTTTCTGTTTGCTCTAAGAATGCACCCACCCCGATGTTATACCTTTGCGTATATATACAATAACGACAATTCACAAATTCAAGAAATAAATATGAAAAAATTCACACTTGGCCACAAATAAAAATAAATTTTTTCCTTAAACCAGACTCTACTTCGGATGCGGACTGGAGAATGAATGATTCGATCTGATATACGATAACGTTTCGATGAATGGATAAAGTATGCAAATAAAGTGATATAGCCATGATGTGTCGGCCAATTTTTCAAATGAAGATATCAAATTATGTTACGTGTACATTGGGCCATTTTTCACGTTTCATCATAACGTAACGCGTTCCCAACATTAGGAATGATGTCACAAACGAATTTCGTTTATGTTCTTTTCGAAGTTCAGCTCTGTGAGATGTTAATAGTTTCGGTGATAACGACACTTGGTTCTAGAATGCTGTTTCTTCAATTGTTGCGAATGCGTCATAGATAGTGTGTGTCGTTGGTCGTTTGTACGTATATAGAATGATTGTAGATGAAGCACGTGTGTGTACGTGAAAAAGAACAGTAATAATTTCAGTACTTAATCTTCCGCGTATATTATCCGAAACACAATGGGGAACTTTGTCAAGTTACTCATACTCATACCACCCATTCAAAAGAATAAATCTTTGTTGTAAATCACAACGTTAGAAGGCGAGTTCGACATTGAAATATACATGTAAATGGTCAGCGTCCTTTTTACCCAATCAAAGGCTATAGGGGAATTCCGTTCATTTTATTTATACTGAGTATATCGCGTATATTCTGAGTATATCCAGTATATCGAGTATATCTTCGTATATTCCGTATATCGAGTATAAGTCGCACGTGTTTGACAACAGCCAGATGTAGAAAAATGAAATTTTTTACGCGATGGATTTCGATCAAACAAGGTAATTAGTTTTTCAATAGGACCAATATCGGCATCCATTAGCATCCATGCCTCTTGAACTATTAGTTTTGAAATAATAAGATTTTTAATTGCAAAGAATGGAGAAATCTTACGTGCCCGCCAGATGGATAGCAACAGACGAATTTTACCTATCCAAAACACGTTCATTAAAGTCGCGTAAGCAGGTGGTATAGTAGATCCGTCGGCTGATGAATTTCCATTAATTTGAAACCTTCGGAAAAGTCTTGCAAATTGCAATATGATTAAATCATTCACTCCTGTCGTCAATGTATTTCTTGTATTTGACACGAAATCTTTTACTTCACTTGCTGTAACACACATTTTGTTATATATAAGGATACATTAGATAACGTTCATCGCTTAATTTTGTCGTCGTGGTCGATAGCGAGTGATTGTGTTTGCATTAGAGTCTGTTGGATCCTGTTTTTTGCATTTAAACATATTTTACGTAATACGGCGTAATGAAGCTCCACTCCGCTCATATGAAATATTCATTTACATAACGTATTCTCATAAAGCACTTAACTGTACGTACGGTTTCAAATTTTTATTTTGGCAAGTGGGAATACAGCCTTTGGTCGGGCCATAACGTCCCACTCGTCAAATTAAAAATTTGGAACCTCGGACTATTAGCTATGCCGATCGTTATTGGCAATAGCCTAAAAAAAACATAGCTAACGCCGACCCGTACGAAACACCTATTCGTATCAAAAGCCTTTACTGTGAAACTCTTCATTTCTTTTACTTCATTCTCTACTGAAAAGCTATTCGCCCTTTAAAATCACTTACATTATCTTTCTTTGCCTTGTTAGCATATACAAATAAATTGCCGGAGGCAATATAGACAGCCCCGTACGAAGTCAACTTTCATAAATTCCTATTTAAACAACTATATACCGCTATATTTAACTATATTTTCCTATAAATAAACATTTCACAGATGAATATGCTATTATATAGCTCTATATGCCTGTATATAGCTCAATATAGCTGTATATAGGTATATATAGATGTCCGTATATGGAATCCCTGAAACCCCTCACACTTAACACATTATTTCCATGTTAACAGAAACTCTCTAAGTATCATTTTTCCCAAGATATATCACTTTTATTAAAATCCAATATGGCAACCGGCAGCCATTTTGTTAGGAGACCGGAAATTTTACCGACGCTTTACATTCGGTAATACCTTTCAAACAAAAAAAATCATGAAATTCGGTCAAAATTTACTCGAGATATTCACAAAATACTCCACGTTCACTGTACGGCCGAGTAGCCAGATAAGAGCTCACTCCAAGAGACCTAGCTCACGCTCCGGAGAACATAATTTCATAAACTTTTTTTCCCTGATTGGTACGGTCAATACCTATCTAATAAAGCTAAAACAGACGAAATATGTTCAAATGTGGCCGACCTACAAGCAAAAACTGCTTGCCGCCCTGTGCCTGTTTCACACCAAGGGGTCTAACTCACGAGTCGGTCATCCGATTTCCATAAACTTTTTTTTGTCGATCGGTATTGTAAATACCTTTTATTTGACGTATCACTTACAAGTTAACGTTTAAATGTCCGGAGATATCTTCGAAAAACCGTAAAGCACTTATTGGGCCACAGCTCGGGAGGGGTCGATCCAAAATCACTCATCTTCGAACTTAGCCTGTCTTTTGACATTACCAAACGGGAAAAAAAGAATTTTCAAAATCGGATGCGTTTTACTCAAGTTATCGTGCAGACAGACAGACGGACATTTTTTTTTCACTGGATTTGGCATCTCTAGACAACCACAATAGGTTTCCCCTTACTCAGGGAGTCCAATTCGACGTGTTACAAACGTATGCGTAAACCTATAAGACCCCAGTACTTCGTACGGGTCTAAAAATCTGAAATCTGAGAGTGAACCATATTTTCTCAGTTGATTTTTCTTCTTCGACTATAAAGTGACCTACATTCAGTGCAAGTGTACTCGCATATTGAACTTACTTATTGTTTTGGTTTATAGCATTGTGTACGTTTAAGTTCAGCCGTACTTTATCAGTGAAAATGTGAGACTAACTATAAATCGCTTATTACATTATCTGACGAATTTCAGCGTCTAAGCTGTAATCAGCAAACGTTATACGCTTAACAATACCACTGTCTAGGAAAATTATAGGAACATTCATATACCGCTGCGTAGTGTGTTTTAAGATTAACATTAAATTGAGTTAATACTGTCAAGATCGAGGTTCTTTTATTGTCGACAATCACATCAACGAGATCTTACGAACTTGTGAATGAATGAATCGGTTAGGTAACTTTTACCTTTTGGCTTTTCGCAAAACTTGATTGAAATTGGAATTAAAGGTTCAATGTTAGGAAGAGAAC